>NW_025999853.1:27703100-27756216 GCF_001458135.2 Marmota marmota marmota
TTTTTTTTTTTTTTTTTTTTTTTTTGCTTTTTTTTTTTTTAATTCTGTAATTACCTAAAAATATTTGAAATGATAGCAATGAAAGATTAAAATATTTTGAACAATCTATAGAAGTAAAAGCATAAATACAGTAAATAGAGAAAAATTAGTGATATTACAGAAAGATATAAAGGATATGTACTGTTTGTGATCAGAAGGCTGCAAAGTACTATAAAAGTCCACAAAGCCCATATCTATGTATACAATTATATATTTATATATATATATGTGCACATATATATTTGAATAAAGAAATTCTATTCATTGTCTAAATTCCATCATTAAATATTTTGAAGCAATGTGTGATCTAGTTAATAAATTATGAAAATTATTTTTATTAGAATTAATTTATATAAATCTACATATATGTGTGTATATGGGTGTGCTTTTATTATATCTTTTTTCTCACCCTAGGGAGAACACTCTTACAAGCAAATATTTACTATTCAGAAAATTTTACTTCATCTTTAAAAATGTTTTTTACATATTGTATATACAAATATAGATGTTAGTTATATATATTAATTTAGGCATCTTTGTCCTCAATTTTACAGTTGAGTCTTCCATTTTGTGCTCATTACCAGAATTGACAATAATCCAATAATGACCAACAAATCAGAACTGACCTCTATACAGTACAAACTTGGAGTTCATATACTAACGTATCCTAACTGGTACACCTATAAGCCACATTATAGTCAGCTTATTTTGGAAAACCAGGAAACATCTCTCTTATTTTATTAACTAAAATGTTATCATCTCTGCCTTGGTTTCTGAAAATGTAATATGTACTACATAATATTAATGACTGACTTATTACCAAAGCTACTATAAGAATTTTGGACAACAGAACCCAATTTAGTCAGCATTTGAGGCTGTTATACTTTGGTTGTTTCTGTACTAATATTTCCCTATATTTTTACAACATAGTTATTTTTCCCTTTAAGTATTTTTTAAAATATAAACATTGTAGCCCTTAATAATGCTATTTTTATAATAACAAATATTGCGATTAAAATTGTTTGGATTTTTTGTGCATATGAAAAATATGCCAGTGCTTTCATGCATTTCTTGAGTAGATAATCATAAATAAAAACCAGTAAGTGACCATTGTTACACTACAATTAGAATTAAAAAAATATTTATGGCATTTCCTGAAGTTTAAAGGAATCAAGAAATTTTCTTGAGTTTTTCTGTCAAGAAAGCAAGAAAGGAATTTTTAGAAGTCTTTGATATCCAATGAAGCCCTGTCACCAAATTTATATTCTTATAATGAAGGACAGTTAGGTTTTCTTTAGAAAATATTAATAGAAAAATAATTTCATTGGATATAATTCATGTTTGAATATTAAGAGGAAGACTAGAAATTTTATGGACAGAAAATAAGATACTGAAAAAAAACACCACGTTAATTACTGCTTGGCATGATACCTTGCCAACATTGCTTCTTAATCCTGATAATAAAGTGTACTTGTATTTACCTTTACCTCTTACCTCACACAAATCCATAGACAAGAATAATATGCTAACAATATCTAGACTACTCAATATGATAAAGTTAACATGTATTCTACTAACAACAAAAATAGAAAGCATAATGGAATAGTTTAGTAAAGATGGTTTTACTTACATATAAAAAATTAACAAAAATAGTAAATAAAGCTCACCTGGAGTTATAAAAGGGGAACTTTTTCTTTTTAAATTCTGTACAAGAGCATTGACAAGAAAGCAGTATACCCTGTGGCATGTTATGCTGAGGCCAGAGCCTTTAGCATATATGGTGTGGGGAAGGTTGTTAGGATTCCAGGAAATTTAAGATCCTTCAGAGCAGAATACTTGTGCAAAGGACACCCAAAGTTCTTCATGGATAGAGCAATAAGGAGTTTATAAATTCTATATATGTGTATTAGATCTTCATTCTGGTCCATATTTTCTTGGATGGGTAAAGTGTCATATTTTGTTTCTGACTAACTCACTCTTGCTAGATTGACTTCCTCTGTGCTTTATGTTCTCCACTGTGTGTGTCTCATATGCAATGCACACAACACAGGTAGACATGTCTGTGTCATGGAGACCTGCTCCTATCCATGAGAGGTTTCTTCTCTCAAGTAACCACCAAGGAGGATGAATATTTCTATAATAATTTAAAAAACCCACCTATTTAGAATAGCATGGAATAAAGAAAAGAAATGATAGATAAATTATAGATACTAGATACTATGTAAACTTGTAACATGGTTAATGGTAGTCATTAATTAGTTCTATTTTATGTTGCTTTTATTACTGCCAATCGCAGCCAAGTGATCTAAGGAAACATCGGAGAAAGGTACTGTAATTTTTACGTGGTTACTCATTGAATATTACTTTTTTATAAAAGCTTTAAAATAGTATTTCCCCCAAAGTGTTTTGTTAACATAAAAATATTGAAAGTATTTAAGAGTTATTAGTGTGTTGTGTAAATATGATCATAGGAAATAAGGTATCAAAAATAAGATAGTTTATGCTTTAGGAACAATGATTAGATTTATGAGGACTTGGTATCCTGATTTTCCACTGAATGCTTAAACTGCTGATGATACAGTTAGATATTTTAATATCAATACTAAATAAATGATCATTGTTTTAAGATGTTTATTTCATTATTATTCATGAAAATTGAGGCAAACAGATCAGGAGGCAACTGCCAAAGAAAACATATTAGTTTTTTACATTACCGAAGAGAAGTGGGCATTCCATGTCCTCAGAAAGCACTGGGATTGGCAGGAGTGAGGAGAAAGCTTGGGCAGGGGCCTTTTTGAGGTCTCTTCCGGAAAGGGAAGGAAAAGCAGGGCAAGCAGGTTTAGGGCTGATGTTTATTTAAGTAGCTTAGGCTGGCTCTGGGTCTAGGGACTTCTCTGGTCTAGTGCCTGGAGCTGGGTAATTAGGGCAGAGGAATACTGCTCCTGGAGCTTGGGAACCAGCTTTAGGAGACAGTAGAGGGATCTGACTTGAGCGTTTGCATATGAAAGGCTCTCTTCCAGTATGTGGTTTGCTATCTCTAGGAATTAGTGAGCACTGGAAAGAGCAGTCTCTCCAGATGCAGAGCATCAAAGGATACAGAAAAACAGCAGATGAATAAAAACAATGCTTTCCTGCTCAGAATGAAATCAGGAAAATAAGTACAGGATATAGGAAGCAAAATAGATGCCAATTCTAACTCATAAAAGGGCTTCCTATAAGATAATTTAGGTCAGCATAGCTTTTAGTCACTAGATATCAGATGGAGAAGTTTCAAATACCCAAACTTGCTTTCCAGTGCATGAATCATTGTTCAGTATCTTCACGACAGAATACTCAGTATATGCCGAAACTCCTGAAACCAAAGAACTTGGTCATCATCATCAAATCAAAGGAACCCATGTTGTACTTACATAGCTTAGATGAATGAAATTTTCTCTTCTTTTCCTGAGTTATTATCTATCTTCCTCCAGTGTTTTCTTGACACCACCAGCTGGTTCTCAATCATCAGATTTACCCTGGAGAGAGTCTTTATTACTCCTTGACTTCCTCCACCACTTTACAAATGAACTTTGTGACTATAGAAAGAAATCTGAAAAGGTGATGTAAAGGAATTGACTGGGTGTAAGAAATAAATAAAGCTCAGAGAGAAGGTCTTGAATAGCAATGCAGTCTCACAGAATTAAAAGAGTAAAGTCGTGACTGGAAAGAAAGGTCATGGAGAGAACTAGAAACTAAAAATGGTTGAGTATCAGGGCAAGGAGTTACACAAGGGCTTCATTTAAACTTCACAACAATGCATTAAGATGAGTATTATCACTTCCATCTTATTGACTGATTCTGAAGCCTTTTACTTCCACCTTTTGTATACTGTGAGCTCTAAGTGTTATTTAGTGGAACAGTTTGTGCCTGATGTTTTTAAGAGCTGACTTTAGGAAGGGTATAGTTTGGCAGTGAGGAAAAAGGAGGGTATTTTATAACAAAGTGTTTCAGGAACAGAAGTCTGAAAGCACAAGTAATTGTGCTTAACAACAACAACAACAAAAAAAATTGTAGACAAGAATTGTTACATCACATAACTATGATAACACCAATACATATTAGGAAGAGTAATGAAACATGCTTAAAGTGTTTAGATGGGATGTGGATTTAGAAAGGATCTTCCATAGAAATGGCATCGTGTTGACAGCAGATTCTTCTGGTGGCCTTATGCTAGTTGCATGGAGATAGGGACTCACAGTAAGATGCCCACCTAAACTGAAGAGAGCAATCTGGCCTCTTGATAATGACAGACCTGATGAACAACTTCATTATGTTCCTCCAGTGCCTAGGGTCTTTATCATATATAAATAAGTTCATGTATAATACCATAACAGCTTCATGTAGAAACAAAGTATTTTCCCAGAATGCAGCTTTAAAATTTTTGTTTTAGCCTAAAACTGAGTCATACTGAGAAACATTTTTCATCAGATCTTCTAGAACTGTCTATATTTTAGCTGTATTTTTTATATTCTTGATCTCTATATGATATGTATATTACATTAGTGCCATTAAAAGTAAAGCATGTAAAATAATATTTCTTTAAAATTGACTAGATTGTTGGAAAGTTCTTTTTTTATTGCAATATATCTCTGACAAAACTGATGAAATCCTGTATTGTTCTGATTTCTGAACTTTATTGTTCTTTAAAGAAATCCCTCTCATCCTGGCTGCTTTTGCTTTCTATATCTTCCAATTTTCCTTTCACTAGTGGTGAAATGAAACAATTTGTAAGAATTATTTTCTTACCTTTTATTAGTATCTCTTGAAAAAGTTTTTCTTCTAAATTGCTAACCATTTTTTAAAAAAAAAACTCTAAGAAGGCATTTTATTAAGTTGGCTAATCTAAAACACTTTATCTGGTAAAATTATATTTTGCCAACTTGTCTGCTCCTTTCAAAAATCCCCACTTAAAAGTGTCTTTGTTATGATAATCTGACTATGCATAATGCTTTTTTACTTTTGTAAATTTGCTCAAATATGTGCTAAATACCTTTTTGTAAAGAGCATATACTCTGACATGATAAAATGAATTCCAGAATAACTTTTCCATGGTTATCATATATTAATCTATGGTATGTATTACTCTTTAAAAAATTCTTTGGTGTAATGGGTCCATGAGTTTTTTCTTTCTTTTTTTTTTTTTTTTTTTGAGTTTCTGGAAATTCTATGAGGTTTTAATTGTAGTGTCTTTACTTTCAAATAAGTATGAAAATCATCCTCTTTAAGAGTATAGATTGATCCATGTAAAACATGTTGCAAATATCTCTGTTAGAATTTCTCAATGCTGTGCCTGAATGGTTCTTCATTTGTATCTATTTCATTTGAAATTTAGAAATTATTCATTTTAATGTACTGTTTTTGCTTCTAGATTGCAGTTGTGGAAGAAGATGGTCGGGAGGATAAAGCAACAATTAAATGTGAGACTTCTCCTCCCCCTACACCCAGAGCCATCCGGATGACTCACACCCTCCCTTCTTCCTACCACAATGATGCCCGGAGGTAAGACAGTCTGAGCATACTGCCCATCGAATGCTCTTCCAAAAATGTCCCTTTTCCATCAGTACTGGCAAATAGACTGCTAGAAAATTTTTACAGAAAAAAAAATAGATTTGAGTCATAATTCTGCATCAGGGTATCGTTGTGCTCCTTCTCCACGATATATCTTGTGAAATAACCAACTCTCTGAGATCAATTTTTGACTTTAAAATTAACATCTTTGCAATCTGGTTACTAGTCAATATGTGAGAATAGCTTTGATTTTTAGCTATCCATTTCCTATTAAAATAGATTAGACTAGAGAAAGGACTGAGGAAAGATTCCAAAATACCAAAGGGATTTTAGGATAATATGATAAATTGGATTGCAAGATAAGGTCTGAAAAGTCCATCACTGTGCCTTACTTACTTTTAGCAAGCAGGTAAATGCACCCTGTGCATCTATAGTCAACCATGCTCCTCAGACAAATAGTTCTTAGGATAAAAACCACAAGTATTAAAGGCAAAGTTGTCTAGATATGAAAATATCTCCTTTGTCAAACCAACTCTTCATACTGTTGTATCCATATGCCTAAAACATTGCAAATGGATCTCTATAATAATTAATGCTATATAAAAATCTGAGCGTGCCTTTTATTTCATAATTGTATGTGTTTTTACTGTCTCATCAATTGCAGGACCTCTGGACATAAGTGTAATGACTTAATGATCAATGATTTAAGTAAGAATATCTTCTAAAAATATGTTTTATGACAAATACTTCTATAATCAGAGCTTTCTATCTTATAGGCATTTATTTTTTCTTATTTTCAGTTAATGTGGGGGTGAGAGCTTCAAAATATGTATTTCTTTTCCTGTCCAACAAAAGACATAATTATATTTAAACATATGAAAAGCAGTTGCTTTGGAGTGTGGAGAATATGAGCTGAAATTAAATTGGATGAATAAATAGTTAAAGAATGCATCATGGTATTTTCAAACTAACAACTGTAAAAACCTATGCAATATCTATTGAACTCTTTCTCTTGTGATAATGTCAAACTAGAAACAGAACTTGAACTTAAGACTAACTACTTCATAGTCATATCAGCCTGTCATTTACCTAAAATGCTGAGGCTTCAGAACTATAATTAAGAAAAAATATACAGGAATCACTAAGGTGTAAGATTTGTTGCTTCTAGACCCCAATCAGAAGAATTTAGAGTAAATAAATTAGGTTCCAAACTAAAGAGAGAAAGTGATGGATAGAAGAAATTCCAGTAAAATCACAGGATGGAATAGCATATTTGATTGCATAATTAGGTAATTACCATTAGTCAGTATGTTTAACATTAGAAAAACAAATTCAGAAAAAGAAGTAGGTAACAGGTGCTAAATTCACAAAACCAAGCTGAATAATAGAAAGACATACAACAAGCAGTTATTATACCAGCCTGTGTTCACTGATTAGTTACATATTGTACTAAGAATAAAGAAGAAAAAGCCATTTGGAACAAAAGGGAATTTTTCTATTGAAAATTTGGAGATACAGAGCCTGGAGGCTGAGGAAACTACATTTCAATATCTTAAGAAACAGTGTAGGAAGAAAGGGAGAAAATAACATTCAAAGTCTACTTGTTCCTCCTTTTGTACATTTATAAAAGAAACAAGTCTTGTGTGCTTTATGGATATTGCATCAAAACAAGCAGTTTGTCCTCTTTTGTGTTTTGCAGTAGTTTAGCTGCCTCTCTTGAGCCAGAAAGCCTTGGGCTTGGCAGTGCCAATAGCAGCCAAGACTCTCTTCACAAAGCCCCCAAGAAGAAAGGAATCAAGTCTTCAATAGGACGTTTGTTTGGTAAAAAAGAAAAAGCACGACTTGGGCAGCTCCGTAAGTATAAATGTGTTTGAGTTTCCAATGCCACTTGTTTTGTCACTACAAATTGTCCACCTCCTTCCTTTTCTTTTTCTCTTTTCATGTCTTCTCTTGCTTACCTGACAAGTTTCTTATTTAATCAGATTTGTGAATCCAATTTAACTGAAGAATGCTTAATAAAAATTAAGGTGAAAGAATACTGCAAAACTTCCAGTACTTTTAAACTACGGTTAATAAAAAGAGCTAGATTATACTTACTGCTAATTCTTGTGACAGGCACAGTAACCCCATGAGGCAAGTGTTATCATTGTCATCCTTATTTTATTGATGAGTAAATAATGTCTTCATAATTTGTAAAACTGAGATGTCCATTCTAATGCCAAGGTTTCAAATCAGCTTCAAACCATTGGGTATACTGCCACTTAGAATATAGATGCATATAAAAACTTAGTTATGTGAATTTAAAAGTTTTTTAAAGATTTTCTTTTTAAATAATTTTAAGTCAGAATAAGGATTTTAATATTTAGGTTATAAAATGTAAAGAACAAAATTTGTCTAAAGGTATCATGGCTTCCCATAATATACTCTATGGCATATGGATGAGGGAAGGGAGAAAGGAATACCACAGTGGTGACTGCACTAGAATGATGTATTTTCAGTGATTAATTAAATAAAAATACAGATTAGCACATTTGAAATGACCCTAAGTAAGTATGTATAATTATGAAAAGATAGACACACAGATACAAACATACATACTGTACATGAATAACACTCTAAAAATTAATGTGTGATATTTCTGAAATGATGCTGTGTATAATTGGCTCTTTTGGAGGGAATTCTTCCTATTCATTTATTTCTAGAGTTAAATTATTGAGAAAGGATTGAGCTTCTACTTCCAATGATAAGTGTTGAACAGAGTGATACAAATCTCTAAGTACTACCTTGAGCTTATTAAATGATTATTTACAAGCAATGCTCCAAATAAAAATAAAAAGCTTAATGTCCTGATCTAGTACCTAAAGAGCTTCTGAGTATGATATTCATGCTTGCAGATTTATGACTAATACAATTAAAAAATGCCTTTCCTGACTTCCATGGTGTGGAGGTGCAGAAAACATCAGAAGCTTTGGAAACTGATGTGCTACCAGCTGTGTGACTAAATGTTACTCAAGGAGAACTCAGGATTTCTCTTTTTACACACTGGGCTGTAAAAAATGTTACATAAAGAAAGGAGAATCTAATTATTTTTATATAAAATATATATGCCAGACATTAAGATTTGTTTTATCTAATTTGAAAACTGATTATAGTCTTTAACAAATTATTTGTCACTTGCAATATATTGCAATATAATTCACAAATATAGCAATATTTATTTCACAAATATAGCAATCACTTCATTTACTCATATTTCAACATATATTTAGCTTAGGTTCTATAATTTATTTTTTCCTTTAAAATGTATCCAAGTGACCTCGCTTAGATTCTTCTATTGTGATTTTATATTTAAATTTGATGAGGAATTACTAAATACAAATTAGGATATCCAAGATATAATTTAGAATCTAGAAAACACAGGGATGTCTATCAATCTAGTCTGTATTTTCTATTTTCAGATACTGTGTGCCATTTTTGTTTGTTTGTTTTGAACTCAGTGGCACTCAACCACTGAGGCATATCCACACTCCTTTTTATGTTTTATTTTGAGACAGGGTCTTCTAAGTTGCTGAGGCTAGCTTTGAACTTGCTATCTTCCTGCCTTAGTCTCCTGAATTGCTGGGAATAAAGGCATGCACCAAACTATGTGTCTGTAGATCAGAACAGATGGAATAAAATCAACCCCAATTACATCCTTATCAACAACCCCTCCTTGCCCCATTGTTGAGAACTAGCAGTAACTGTTTAGAATCACATCATAGACTTAGGAAGAATTCCAAGCTCTGAGCATTTCAAAGTTTTACTCCATAGAACAGCAGAAGGAGAACATAAATTGACAAGGATGTCAGGATCAAAACTATACCTATGAAGTTTTGTAGAAGCCAAAAAGAGGTTGAATCATCACACCTAGGTATAAGCAAGCTCAAGGAAGCCATATCTGTACCAGAAGAAAACAGTTCATAGGCCCCACTGTTACTTTGGGCAAGGGATATGGATTTTAGTTCTACTTTTGTTCTCGAAGGTACATGTAGGTTGAAATAGATGGACCATCAAAACCTTTCAAGTCTAAGGAATAAAACCTGGTGCTGATGATTCATGAATTAGAAGAAACTACGGAATCATCTCCAGTGATTGTGACTTTAATGTCTGGATGGAGAAAATTCAAAGACACAGGAGCACTGCCAATATTACTTTCCCTACCAGTAAATATATCAATAGCAGATAAGAAAGAAGAGCATGGGAATTGATATGGTAGGAAGACGATGGTTTCAAAAAACCAATTTTGGAATTTTGAACCATATATTTTTTTAAACTAGGGATTGAACCCAGGGGTGCTCAGCCACTGACCCACATCCCGGCACTTTTTATTTTCATTTATTTTTCTTTTAATTTTGAGACAGGGTCTCACTAAGTTGCTTAGGTAGTTGATACATTGCTGAAACTGGTTTTAAACTTGTAATCCTGCTGCCTCAGCTTCCCAAGCCACTGGGATTGCAGTCATACACCACCAGGCCTGTCAGTGCTATCACTTTTAAAAGTTTAGTTACTAAGAGCAGAGAATTATAAATTTACTTGAGAATAATTATGATACATTAATTTGAATGAAATATGGTGGGTAGGAAGAAAACTGCATAAATAAAGCTGTAGAAGTGTTTCCTTTGTTCCATCAGAGATGACAAACAACAAAGAAGTTTTTAGTAATTAACCTGGGAAAATATTTTGGAGAGGGGATGTTATTTGCCTTATATAATAATTTGAAAAGCAAGTGCAACAACATCAATTTTTGGTGTATTGTAACAGTCAAAATGACTATAAGGATAACATCTAATCATTGAGAATCAAATGCATGATGCACATTGTCTATTTTTTACAAATGTGTTATTAGCAGAGGCAGTACAGATATGGAAATCCCCAAAACTAAAGGAAGCAACACATTGAAAAGCAATTACATAAAGCTAACAGAATCCAAACAAAATAATTTGCTCCAAAAAATTCTGATAGCATCCTGTCCCAATGGTTGGTTCATTCAAATCACAAAAGCAACATAGAAAAAGTTCTTGTAGTAATGTGTCTTTTGTAAATTTCATTCTATTGTTATCAGTGTGTTCTTGCTTATATCATTATCAGAAGTATTTATCAGAGTATAACATAACAGGGAATGGTAGAGACTAAAATGAGTCAGTGAGTCTTTGTTCTTTTTATACATTCGAAACCATTTTGTGTGTGTGTGTGTGTGTGTGTGTTATACAAGGGGGAGAAAGGATATAGATGAGCCAGTCTATCTTAATTCTAACTGAATTCGGCAGTTAAGTGTTCCTTCTAGCTTACTTGTGAATTTGGTTTTAGTCCTCCTACCCCACTTTATTTTTATTTACTATGTTTTTATATCAAAAATTATATGATGAAAGATGTATAAACAGATTTGATAATCTCATTGAAAGGCATAAAGATAGCAGGTATGATACATACTTCTGCTTACCTCCTGGAGCATACATTCAGGTTGTATTTAAATGCTGTTAAAACTTAGAATGACCAATGGTTATATCTTTCACCTTCCACTGATTTATGCATCCAGATGCAATGCACCTTTGATATTTCCATTAATGCTCAAACGTGCTCGTATCTAATCTATATTATTAAGTTGTCATTTGATCCTACCACTTTCTCCAGCTATTGATGTGTCTTTCCCCTATCCTTAACATCCACAGGTACTATTTTTACTCCATAATCTGTCAATCACTTTACAACCTGCTACAGGATGAATTACACACACATTACTACAAAAAACTCTAAAAATAAGTTCAGACTGAAATAACACAGAAGGTTGAGCTCAGAACAACAAAGGCTGGGTACATCAAGGCAACTCAAAAGGACAGTGACACAATCACATATTATGATAATATGAACAAAGCAGTATGTTTAAAATGGAAGTCCTTGCCTGAAACAGATTTTAAAACATATTGTTAAAAAAGTGTCAAGAGGAACACAACAAATGATAGATTTGTGCAAATGGTATAAATACATAAAATCAGTATCAGAAAGATCACCAGCCAAAATTAACTGACAACTGGAAAAACTTCCCAGACCAAAATGGAAATATTGTTTATTGTATGAAATAAAGGTTTACCTAATATAATTATAATATACAAATAAGCAGAACTATTCAAAAACCCTAATTTTTATCTCTGTCCCCTTACTTGTAAAGAACGAATTCACCTGGAAAAGAGGGTGATAACAGGAGGGTATTAAAGCCCAAGAGAGGTGAGCTGATTTAAGGGTTAAAAAAATAACCATAGGTAATCCAAACTCATTTGTTTCTTTCTCATTTTGAGTGAGTGAACATGTGTTGAGCTACGGTTACATGTGAAGTACGAGTCACAGACTTTTGGAACGTAAGCTAAAGATGGCTGTTGACAAGGAGTTTCCGTTTAGTGAGAAGGATACTATGTAAACATACACAATCTCTATATTTAAAACAAAACAAAAATTTCAGTATATTTCTGATCCAAAATTTTTCAGCTACATTATTATCCTGTCAGGACAACCAGGAACAGTGCATTTGAATCCTCTGATCTGTGATGATGCATAAGTGATCAAACTACCAACTAGATGGACTTTTAATTTTGTCTGAAGACCTTAACCTATTTTGAAACAAATAAATTAAACTATGTTAAAAATAGCCATGTCAGAATAAGCTCTCTTGTTTCTTTGACAAAGTTATTCAATAACAGAAAAGGAAAGGCAGCGGGCACACTGTGACTCAGTACATCCCTGCAGACAAGATGTCATAAAATGGAACAGTCAATACATAACAGGTTGAATAATCCTCACCCACAGTGCTGATGGAGGAGGTGGCACTGCCTTCAAATTTCCAGTAGATAGACTCACTTTATCCTGGATCAGCACGTTCCCTAATCACCTGGACACAGACATCTAGACAGTGCAAGAATCTGATTAATAGATTACTGATAAAAATAGGAATCGCAAAGGAGAAAATTAGTGTTATCTCTAAAGGCTTTCTTGAGCTAAGGAGGATCCCAACTATCCCACTCAAAAATATAGTTCTTGGGATCAGTTTTAAATAAGAAAAATATAGAATCTTCTTGTGACTTTAAAGTCAATATGATTATCAGTAAATTTGGGTGATATTGATAGATTTAAGTATTGAAATGAAAGATGATTTTTTTTACAATCCGCTCTCCTATGGTAAGTTAATAGCCAAAGAATGTTTTCCATTATGATTATTGAACTTTTAGAAGCAGATGTAGCCTTGGAGGAAGGCTGTAGGAGACTATTAGGATTAAAATCATGTGAGGAATTAGGTGAGTAGTTAGTTGTATTTATTATCCTTGCTGACCTGTTATATAAAAACTTTGAAGAGCTCTTATCTGGAAGAGCTACTGACTAAGTTTTGGTTGTTGTTGTTGTTTCTGTTGTTGTTGTGTGATGACACAAAGCTAGAAAGAATGTGTTAAAGTTATAGAAAGATAAATTTCATTTCAATGTAGGAAGGAATGCTGGGGTGTCATATTATATACAGAATCTATTAGTTTAAGAGGTAATGCCATCTGAGATTGTCAAGCACAAGCTAGAAAAATTCTAGGAAGAATTGTTTGGGAAGCTGCCCAAGCATTTGAAAGGTAGTTGAACTACATGATCTTTAAGATCTAGGTAAACCCTTGCAATGTACAATCTCTGAAGCTCTAACATTTAAAGCATTTCTCCATCAACTTTTCATTTTTGTAGTCTATGTGTACTTTTAGAACTCGAGGATATCTAATGACCAGGAAATGGACCACATCCTATACCTCATGGACACTGAAATGATTTTTTTTATGCCACATTTTTATTTATTTTTTTTAATTTTTAAATTTTTTTATTGGTTGTTCAAAACATTACAAAGCTCTTGATATATCATATTTCATACATTAGATTCAAGTGGGTTATGCTTTTATAAGGCAAAGCTGATTAGTAGAATGGTGGCTGTCAGCTCTGCTTCCTGGTTAAGGGCTCTAGTCAGTATGCTCTTGCCACTGGTACCATCTAGAAATAGCTCATTAAACTCAGCACTGTGGAACACATGTGGAACTTAGAGAATTTTTAAAGATGATTATTATTTCAGAAAATTTATAACTTCCTGAGGGTATTATATATACTTTCATGGGAAAGTAAATAAGAATTCAAGGCAAGAGCTAAAAAAAAAAAAAAAAAAAAAAAGACATCACACAGAATAAATTATAAATTTCCCAGTTTAAAAAAAATACAGACAAAATGCTTGTAGGGAGTTCAGATTTTAATTTTTCTCTCTCTGTTATGTTTTATTCTAGTAGAAACATGGAAGTTCAGTTTTCCTACAGAATTATAAATGTGAAAACCCAGAGTTTCAATAGAAAGTACCCATGAGAAAGGGCTATTAGAGCTGCTTGAATGAACAAACTACAAGAGAAATGTGACAGAAAGGAGCTTGGATCTTCTCTAAGAGAAAGTGGGCTCTGAGTATGAAGCCAAATTATCAAGCAGAGGAAATGATCAGGACTGATTCAAGTCACCAACTGTAAATGCTGAGGAGAGACAGGAAAGGCAAACAGATAAAATCAGCTAAGTTCAAGGGTCAAGCATCCATGCAGAAGTGAGAATTAGGAATTAGAATAAGCAACTACAGCTCAGAGGAAGCTTGCTAGCTTAGCAAAATTATGATAAGGTATGGAAAAATACTGAGATATTAAAATATTTACTGTTTCTGGGGGAGCCATCTGCTCCATATAACCCTAACATATTCAGCTACCTGGGAAACACCTAGTTCTCTCAGGTCTTCAACCCTAATAATAGTGACAATTAAAAAAGAAGAAGAAAAACACAACACACATGACCAACTTATGTCAGCCATGAATGGTCAGGATAAAGAAGAGGCCACTGGCAGGCACTGAAAAACAGAACATAATATAAGAGATTTTTGAGAGCAAAGGATTGATCAAATAGAACCAAATACAGCAAAGCTATGAAAAAATTAAGAACAGAAGAAAAGTATTAACTTTGAAAAAGCAAAATCCACAATTACAAATATAAAAATGCATCCATATTCAGTTTTTAAAAAGGCAGGTTTTTGGCAAATTTTCTTTAAATGCATTTGAGAAGCAATATAGTTTAGGAGTTTTTGTTTTGTTTTGCGTGTTAAATTGCAATTCCCTTTCCTTTGTGGTCATCTGCCAGATCATATTATGATTGCCTGAATCCAATGACCTATTATAATAAAGCATAATGAAGAAAATAATTTCATAGTGTCAAAAACAGGACCAACATTACACAAACATTTAGCAAGAAAGTATTTTTCTCCACATACATTTGGGTAGCTGTGATAGCCTTTATCCAACATTTTAGATTGTTCTTTGATGCTGTGGAACCAACAGATACATTATAAATTTCATAAAGTATTCATTAGAAATAACTCATGCTCTGCATTAATTCTCTTGTAGGAAGCAGTAATTAGTTTCAGTTGTGATTGTACTTTTTACATACCCTTTATGAACCAGATCCTGTGCCTAGGTGCATCCTTCAGATAATTCAAAGACTAATAGACCATTAAGCAGCAATATAAAAATTGAAGTGTGTTTAAATGCAAACTGAGCGACTGATGAATACTGAAAAGAAGGTAATGAAAGAAAGGTCAAGGGTAGATTATAGTTGTGATTTCATTCTTTTTAGGGCTACCTTTTTCATACAAAGACAGAGAGGTCTGCTAGAACAATAGTGGGGAAGAGCCCTTGCAATGTAGGTTTTGGCAAAAATTTCTACAGACTGGTATCTCAAGGGCCAAGTGAAAGAAGATGTTTTGAAAGGAACCTAAAGCCTGGGTGATGTGGAGTAATTTGCCTTTATAGCCCGGGTGAATGGATACCTCCAATTGGTGATGTTCTTAATTCTGGTCCAGGGGGATCTTTTTTTGAGTCCTATCTCTTGGACCTTAAATAGCTGCACCCTTCCTAGCATCTTCCTTGACACTTTTCAAGACCTTTTCTGGTGTCTGGAAGAGACCAAGGCTGACAGTGCATCTGGGCAAGGCACCCCCTGAACCCATGTGAAAGTGGAAGCATAGAAATGTTTGGTTCCCCTTCAAACTCTGGGACAGCCAGGAGACAGTTCTAACTTATGGATATGCAGCCAGAGATGTCATTTGTGATGTCATTTCAACACATGAGCAATATAACAACATTACTAAGTAATATCTTACTCTTTGCACTCTATTTTCAAAATTTCGTGGTTAAATTACACTTGCAGCATAGAATTTAGACTAGCCACATTTGAACTGCCCAATAGTCATATGTGGTTAGTGAATAAAATTTTTGTTTTGTTTTTTTTGTTTGGGGTACCAGGGATTGAACCCAGAGACACTTAGCCATATCTCCAGCACCCCCACCCTTTTTTTTTTCTTTTTAATTTTGAGACAGGGTCTCACTAAGTTGCTTAAGGCCTCACTAAGTTGCCAAGGCTGACTTTGAACGCTTTACCCTCCTGGCCTCAGTCTCCTGAGCCTCTGGAATTAAAGGTATGCACCACTGCACCTCACTCAATGAATACTTTTTCTTGAAGTCCACATTGTCTTGTGGTTCCACTGATTCCTGAAAAGAATGAGCCGGACCCTCAACAGATTGAGATAATCAACTAAAAGATAGAGTTTAAAGCTGGATTCACTGAGGTTATCCTCACCGTCAGCTGGGCAGAAATGTGAAAAGACGAACCTGGGACTCATGGGGCAGCTGGGTCAGTTCTAAGAAAAACTGTTCTTCTCACCCAGAAATGTATTAATTGGGAGTGAAAAAGTGCACTGGCTGGAGCTGACTGGGATTTTTGATCCTGCTTAAGGGTCCTGTCTTGCTTGTGATACTTAATATTATTTTACCTACCATAATTTAAGCCCATTTGTACTCTGCATTTTCAAAAGACATAATGCCAAACATCTATTAAATCCTTTAAAAATTATGAGTTAGATTTCAGAGTCCTCAGAATTTCTAAGCTTTCCATGATTTTTATTCTTATAGTTTTATTTATGATAAATAAATTCTAATATCTGGTTTTGACTCATAAAGTACTCCCAAGCGTTTTGTTTCTTCCAGAGCTTTCTTTGTTTTAAAATATTGTTTTTTTTCCATTAAAATGTTGGCTTCTTGAAAAAATTTAAACCTCAATTTAAATGTTCTTTTATTGCTCAAATAAAAGCCTGATTCATCCAACCACCTGGTCATTGAAAATGTTTCATCATTTATTGAATAGATCTGTTTCATCAATCTCCAGTGAAACCATACAGACTGATCAAGAATTTTATAGCTTTTAAGTGAATCATTCACTTCTATTTCCATTAGCAGAGAGCATTATTATTGTCACTTACAGATTATGAATGATAACTTATGGATATTCAGTAAGGCAGGCATATATATATATATATATAAAATGGCAAAATTCACTCACTGTGCCTAATGGAAAATCTCAGACTTAAAAATGTCCCCTAAGAATATTTTAGTCAGCCGGTGGATGGCTTTCCTAATGATAGCAACAATGAAGATTTTTTTACAATAAATATTTATTCAATATTAATTGCACATGTGCATAATGAGTAAAATAAGTTTTGATCCTCAAACTCTTTACTCCTGATTTTCTTTCTTTCCCCCCAACCCCGTACTAGGGATTCAACCCAGGGGCACTATGACACTAAGCAACATCCACAGTTCTTTTTATATTTTGAGACAAGGTCTTGCTCAGTTGCTGCTGAGGGTCTCACTCAGTTGCTAAGGCTAGCTTCAAACTTGCAATTCTCCTGCCTCAGCCTCCCAAGTCTCTGGGATTACAGACATGGGCCACCACACATGGCCATATTCTTGATTTAGATGGACAGCAATGAATGTGTTTCAATTAAAGGGACATTCTTATAATTATGCAATTATGTAATGGTATGAGATTAACTTGTTTATACCAATATTCCAAAATTAACAATATTCAGTGTTATAATTAAATTGTTAAAATGAATTATGAAAAATAGTAAAAAATAATTTTGCTCTTTTATTTTGATAAAGAGAAACTACACCTTGGTCAAATCCTGCCAATATTAAATAAGAAAATGTTCACTAGAAGGAGAGGCAAGTGAATGTTGCCTTCCATAGTTCTTATTTACTGATATACTTGTGAAATTCTGGGGTTACTTTTTGTAAGAATTAGTATTAGCTTAAATCTTTCTAATGTTGAGCTTAACTATAATCTAAATTTCTTCTACTTTAAAAATATATAAATATTTTAATTCACTTAAAAGTAGCACTTTTATTTAGCTTGAATTTTTTTTTCCTCACAGTATACTAAATACCAAAGAGAAAGTAGAGAACAATATTAAGTCCTCATTTTATAATTACAATATATAATCTATGAATCAATTATATGTGTAGAGGTTTGGAATGAAATAATTGCACTGTAATAATGTGTAGTTCTGTGTCTTGATACCCATAAAACTTTTTAACTTTTCATTTCTAGGCTGTATCTACATATTATATTATTCTGAAGCCAACAAATACTGACACTAATTCAAATAATTTCTTACATGCTTGATAGACATCATTCTGATTAGAGTCTTTTGAAGAAAGACTTCCATTTTTTTCCAGGTATTATAAAGTTTAAAAAAAATCCTCCCCAGAACACATAAAGTTCTTGAACTGAGGATTATAGTGAAACCAAAGAGCTGGCCAGCTAAATGGAAGTAAGTTCAAGGAGCAGTACATGAAGAACTTTTAAAATCAGCAAATGTTTCTCCATTCTCTCAATGCAGAATTTAAAACATACACCTAAGTTTCTTTTCAGTGCACTACCATTTATCTTACTTATATATAGAGAGAGTAAGATAAATGATATATATAATATAAATATATAATATAAAAAAGATAAATGGTATATATATATATATATATATATATATATATATATATATATATCACAAATATTTAAATGTTGGAAAATAATTTCACATGCTACATAAATATTCACTCTTATTTTCCTTAAGAAATGCAGAAAAAATGACCTTGAAGTTTGGGGCCTATATATTCAATGTGTACCAGTTTACAGGCCACATTTTTTAAATTTTCTTTATGTATTATTGTATAACTAAATGGAACACCAATAGGAACTTTTTTTTTCTTCTTTTGTCATATGTTTATGTATGTAATCATGTCATTTGATATTGTTGGGTTGAAAATACAAGGGATTTTTTTTTAAAGTGACAGTAAACAGTTACTAAAATTAAGTTTTAAAAATTTAATTTCAGAATGGAAACAATGTCTGTAACCTAATCAAAACACTTCTTTCTTCACAGGTGGCTTTATGGAAACTGAAGCTGCTGCTCAGGAATCTTTGGGCTTAGGCAAACTTGGAACTCAAGCCGAAAAGGATAGAAGACTGAAGAAAAAGTAGGTTTGGAGTTTGTTTTTTCCCTCTTTTTTCTAACTTTTATTTATTCTTTATCATTTTTTGTGGGGAATTAAGGAAAGAGTGATTAGAAGCAAAAACACTAAACAGGTCAATATTTTCCTAGTATTTCCTAAAACAACTCAATGCATATGTTTCCTGATTGTAATGAGGTTCAGTTTAAAATACGTATTAGCTTGTAACAGACTAAACAGTTTCTTTTAAGTGAACAAAATTAAGGGACATTTAAAAATACATATAGCCTTAAAAATAAAGTAATATTCTATTTAATGTTAAGTTTAGTATTGAATTGTTATGAAAAAATGAGGGGATACTGCCTAACTCTGTGTTTCTTCTCCTGGCAATTAAAAGTATCTACTCTTTATAACACAGTATTTGAAAGAAGAACCATTTCTCTGACTTATTGAATATAAACTTATTTTAGACTCACAGCAGATTGTTTTGCATCTGTCAGGAAACTGATAGTGAATCTTTTCATTCACATATAATATGGAACATTTAATTGACTTGCAAAATTGGCAAATTTTGAGTCTCAGCAGCTGTGGGGAAGAAGTAAGTCCATAAATAACATATTTTAAGATATGTAGTAACATTTTCAGTGACAAAATAGCACCCTTAGAATATGTTCTTTAAAAGCAAAATAATTTGTCTTTATTTCAGAATCTTTTAGCCAGTTACTCCTTTTCACCTCTCTTTCAAATATTCATTAAATTATTTATGGTTTTCATGTTTTTCTTCTTTCCTATGAAAGAATACTCATTGTTCTAATCATGATTTTGCAACAGATAAGTTCCTATGATTATAGTACACAGGCTAATCAATTAACTTTTTTTTTTACTTTTTAATCTGCCTTGCAAATGTTTACTAATAATGGGAAACATGCTTGCAAGTTGCAAAACAGTTCACTAATTGTTTATAAGATTGCTAATCCCTAGAATTAGATAGATTCAATAGACATACTATCAAGAAAAATATGTTCTTAAGAACATTATTTCTTCATAACAAGTAGATGCTCAGTCATATTCAATGGCAAATATTTCTTTAGTTACTGATCACTCAAAAATATAACTAAATATTATCATAATATTATCATAATTTCATTAAGTACTATCAAGAAATTATATATTTAATTTTGTGATTATGTATGGAGAAAACATGGTTCTATAAAATATTATTTGATAGAATTTTAAAAAATTTTTAGTTAACTTACTTCAAGTCTAAAGGAATGTGAAAAATTAAAACCCACTCTGACTAGTGGCCATGGTATATTCCCTTAAATTAATTCTCATTGCTCCCACAAAAACATATTTACAATCAATAGCAATCTGATCAGCTTTCCCATTTTTATATAAGATTTATAGTGGCATGTGTACTGCATAATTTATTGCTTGTTTTGGGGACCAAGTTAAATAACCCTTTCAACAGATACTGAAGTTAAACATTCCAGTTATATATTATTTATATATTAAAAGTAACTTACATAAATTATATTATAATTACTTAAAGTATTTAAGGTTAGTTATTAACTTCACATACTCTTGTATTGATTTGATAGTAATTTCATAGAATTATTTCTTAACTCCCAAGTTAGATCTTGATTTTGGTTCTGTACTTAATTGGAGAATTTACCACACTTGACTTTGTGTTTTATTTTTCAGTGTTTTGACCAAATACAATTGTGCAATGTATTAAATAGGATACTTGTCTTTAACATTAAGAAGAATATTAATAACATTCTATAAGACAATGATGGCTAACATTTCTTAGTAAAATTGTTTTCCTATAGAATAAGAGCATTTGAGTTAATGGTTCCAACAAGGCAAGGCAGAGTTAACTAAAGAAAATGCGAAAGTATTTCCCTTTTTATTGGCTTTTCCATAACAAGAAACCCTATGGGCATGAATATGCAACTAGTGTTCAGAGATAGAAATGAATAAGTGCTAACCCTTACTCAGGAATTTTCTGACTCAGTGTTTTTGTTTCTGGGTTATCAGAAAGTGTTGAGTCTTCATATAATGACAAGATAAATTACTTTTAAATTACCTGGTTTCAAATTTATTTCTATCAAATTTTTATATTTTTTAATTATTATTAGGTATTAGCAGCTTGTTCTCAAGTTCTTCTGTCTCAAATTTCATTTAAACCTTTCCAATTTTCCTTTTTTAAGCAACAACGTATCTTCTTTCATTTAGCTTAAAGGGATTGGATTATTTTCTATGTTCAAATTTCATACATGCAGGTCTTAAGATGGAAAAAGGTTTTGAGAATATTTTATTGAAAAAATAAACAAAAACAATAAATGGAGCACTATATGTTATACATGGACAGTTGTGATTATGTGTTTCCTATCAGTTGTTTTTGCATTCTGTCCATTGGCCCTGCAGATGTTTCCAGTCCATAGTACTCAATTTAAACCTAGGTACACCATACGAAACTGCATAGCATATTCATTAGTCTCTGTGGCAATAAGCAGAGCTAGAGAGAGACTTACTTTCAAGTTTACTAGGATATCAGGTATACAGAATTGACCATCTGTGTCTTTAAAGAAATCTCTAGAGAAGTTATTTGTGGAATATTTTATAAATAAATTTTAAAATCATGAGGACGATACTTTCTGAGAGCAGCATTTAAGACATTCTAAATTCCTACAAAGTATAGAAATTTATAATGCTGGCAATCTCAAA
Organism: Marmota marmota marmota; assembly: GCF_001458135.2. Taxonomy (NCBI): domain Eukaryota; kingdom Metazoa; phylum Chordata; class Mammalia; order Rodentia; family Sciuridae; genus Marmota; species Marmota marmota. The sequence continues at coordinate 27,724,829 of NW_025999853.1, forward strand.
GAAAGGTCTCATTTGAGGTTACATTTACCATGTGGCAAATTTAACACACCTGGGTTAGAACAGCTTACAAAACACATGTTAGTAGTTTCATTCTACTCTTACTTTCCTTCCTGGTTCAGGCATTAATTTTGCTTATATTTCCAGATATTGTTCCATGATAAGAAATAGCAAATCAACAATATTGGGTGTGCTGTAACACCCACAGTCAAGAAAACTTTGTCTCCTTTTCCCTTCCTGCATGTTGTCACGCGGGTGCTGTTCTTCTATCAGAGCGTCTGACCTCAGCCTGAAATCTGTCTTAATGAGTGCACTGTTTGGTGTGCCTTTACTATGTCTCATTTATGTTTTACTTTACTTTAAATCTTCAATTCCATACATTTCTCCAAGAAGGTAATATAGAGTACAGTTAATACCTACAATAACTGTCAAACAGAGACATGCCTAGTAATTCTTTGAATATTTCACATTAATATACTTGGTTTTTCTTTTTCAAATTTGACCTTTTTTTTTTCCTGTAGTCTCCTGGGTTTGGTGCTCTTAATCTTTAGGGGTGAGACAATTATTCTCAATATTTTGTCTGCCTGCTAATATTGGGATTCTACATAGCTTTCTCAATATGAGCTCTCCCTGGAGATGTCTTGACTATAAGATGTTATCCATCCATCATCTTCTGTTTTATTTCAGTGAACTCCAGGCACCTTTTCCTACTTAACAAAAATAAACATCTTCCCCATTTCAAGATGACACTAACAGCAACTAGACCTGAGAATTTCACCTCTTTGCCATCCTGATTTAAAAGAACTTATTTCTCTTTCTTAGCTCTCCAGCTTATCTTTCAATTTAAAATCTTAAATAACTTGCTCAGTATAGCTATCTAAAACCAACCAACCATGCAACTATGAAAAGCAACTCCACAGAATAACAGAAGTTAGTGCAAGACCAAAAATCTACCTGGGATGGACTTACAAAAATCTCAACTTCTGAATGAGGTTTAGCTTCCCCATAGTTGAGAGTCTAGATTTGAGTATTTTAGGTCTCAATAACTAGAAACTTTCTTCTTTGCCTAAGTTCAAAGCATTTTTTCTTACTGAAAAATTTTAATGTCTTTCCAAATAAACCTCAATTTAAAAAATACAGCAGTCTGCAGACCTATTATTTATAAAATTTTTAAATTATGAATTCAAAATTATTAATTCCTTGTTAATTGAAAAAAATTATAATTACTATAAGGTAAAAAGATAGATCAAAACTTAGAGTCTTACAAAAAAGGAAAACTGAGTTTCAAAATTTATTTGTTGATTAAAAAAAGGAGCCAGACAATTAGAGGTTAAAAATGGCAGCCTGATTACCAACAATTCTGTCAGAATATAGTCTAGATTTATGCTAAATAGAAAAAAAATAAAAAGGAGGTAGTGAAACTTCCTAAAATAGAATATTGAATTTAAATAAACTTACCTGACACAGAAAAAGCTGGCAGTCACAGCCTTCCAAGATCTACAGATATAAACCCTACCTTACCTTAAAGATAACATTTCCAGTGTTATGATTTGATAAATGTTATTGTGGAAGCATGAGCTATTGGAATAAATGAAAATTAAACATTTTACCTGAAGTTTTTGAAGTATCAGTGTTAATTTTATTTTTTATTAATGTCTTATCAGATTTCTTACTCTCCTCTTACTTAAAATATATCTAGCTGACAGTTTCTCATATTACTCTCTTTAGAAATGTGATGATAGGGCGAGTGGCAAATTCCCTGAGTTGTTAGAAACCTGAAGATATATTTTATACCTAAAATTCATTGATAATTGCCAAAATATTAGAACAATTTTTCTAAAATAATTTTCCCTAAGAATTTTGAAGTTAATTCTTTTCTTTCTTCTAGTTACATCTAATGTCAGTTGTCATTCTTTAATATATAATATGTAGAATGGCTTTGTCTTCTTTTTTTCTCCCTGGAGTTTTTATGACTTTTTTGGAGGGGGATGGGAGACTTCATTTTTGGGATTCTGAAATGTCATAAATATGTGTCTATTAAAATTTTTATGTTTCAATTTTCCACTCTGTATTTTCAATCTGAAGAGTTGTTAGACAGAAATATTTAACATTTATTGTCCTAAAGGATTCACATTTTGAGATTCAACTTTAATTCCAAGAAGCTTATTTTTATCTATAAAATAAGTTAGGATTAAATATGAGGATGTCTGTTTTAATAATAATATACTTTTCTAGCTCTCAAGATAATTCCTAATTGGCAGTAAACAAATTAAAACTGACAGAATATTCAATGAATAGTTACTTATCTCCAGAAATATAAATTATGAAATTCTTAGCTGAATTTTTTATATGCTGTTTTTCTTCTACCTTTTAACAACATATAATTACTTAGTAAAATATATAGATGCTGAAATCTTCTGTATATTGATACTTAAATGAAAAAAATACCATTAATTTTTACATCGTGAGTAATCTATCATTTTCAATCTTCAGTTACAGTATTGATATCATATTATTATGCACTAGAATTTTCTACATTCTCCATGGATAACACTGCTAAATGAACATGGATTTCATATTCGAATCAATTTTTCAACATCATTAAAATGAAATTAACATCCCAGCTCAGCTATCAGCAGTATCCTCTGCATAGAAATATTTTGATCCTCAGAGCATGGCAGTCATAGCTAATCACTACCAATGAATCTTTATGTTAGAACTTCAAAGACATAAAAGTGAAGCTGTATAGATTTAGTTAATTTATTCCCATCTCAGTCCTAAGGGTCTCCTTCAGTGCATAATCTTTAATGTGTTTTGAGATTCTGCACTTTTAATCTTTGGCATTAGGAAGGTTCAGAATGTGCATATCTCTAAGCAAAATAAATGTCACTGAAAATATTCATTCTCAAGGTATTATAAAAACTTCACAACATTCTTTGATTTAATAAATATTTATTAAGTAACTGTTTGCCAAATTAACTTATAAATGAGTTGTAGTCCAAAAGTTAAGTTGTAAGATACATTAAAAGCTCTGAATATACTTTCCCATTTAAGTAGTGAGAAGTGGAAGGTAAATATCTGCATTTCCCTCACACAAATCTGTTTTGTAGGCCCCCTTTAGAAATGAACTGCATAAAGCCAAAGGAGGATCCAGTGGGAGATTATTAAAGTCTCTCACAAATTAGAGATGATAAACCCAAGAGAACTCCAAGATTTTAACAGGAAAAAATCATAAAATATTTCTGCAATGTGGTTGATAACATATATTCCTCTTTCACGCTGTTCCAAAGCAGAGCTGCCAAGTTAAATCACATGATCTGCTTAGTATTGAACTGATATTTATAGTTGAAACAATTTTTTATAACCAAGGATTCGTGTAGTGCAGATACAGCTATTTGGGGAACAGTTCTGGGCAACCAACACAAAGGATCCAATAAAGAAGTAGAATATTTTAGAACCTGAATCTAATGTTCTCATTATTCCATGGGAAAATGCGTTTGAATTTCCTCCCTGGAACTCCGGACCTGTGCTTTTTGGGCACACATTGAGATCAAGCTGTCACTTCTATGCCACCTAATCCCACATAGCCCTGCTGAGCTCCAACCATGGACAATTGTATGAATTCCCTGAAACTGCATAAAAATAAGACCAGAGGCTAATGGCCACAATGTGCTGAAATTTGTGAGGAAAAAATAAAAGTAAGGAAAACCAAAGTGCTGTCTTTTTTATCTTCTTGATTATATTTGATCTATTCGGATGAAGGAAAAAAATGAAAGGAAAAGGGCTGTTTTCAGTTAAGAGAAGAATGCTCAGACTTTACAGAGCCCTTTGTTTCTGCATAATTTCTTCCCAGAAAAAAAAAACAACATTTTTCACTTAGAAAGAATAAAATAAGAATTTTAAAATGGAAATTAATCTCACAATGGTTACAAATACTAGAAAAATAGTTTTCTAAATAAATTCACATCATTTATTTTACTGCAGTAAATCATAGGTTAAAAGAATTCAGGATTGATTTGACCATCAATAATTTTTCATTCCTACACTCAATGTCTGTTATGTCCCATGAACTGTATTATAATGTACTGATATTTCAAATGTACAGATACCCTTTACAAAAAGTTTTTAGAGAGAGACGTGGAAACAAATTATTGCGCTAAAGTATTTCAGAGTCCAGGATCATTTCTCAAAATCACTGGTCTTTTAATAAAATCAGAAAATCCCCACACCATAAAAGCCACCCATTGTTTTTATTTAAAAGATCTTCTCCATTTTAAAGGCAAATGACCTTTGTAACCAAAGGGGTTGAATAAATGAATTGATGATGGCTGAGTGGAACAGAAGATGCACCTTTAGAAGTACTTTAAACAAGGGCATCAGATTTTGTCAAAGTATGAGCTAGAACGCATATTTAAGTTTTTAGATAAAACATTTTTTGAAAGACCTTTACAGGGGTAGCCAAATTTAACAAGGTGACTTTATTAAAGATGATCCTACTGCCAACTTCAATACAGTTATTATTACTTATGCATAGGAGAATATGTGTATATGCATATATATGCATATGTGCATATATATTCATATATTTTACATATACCTATAATTTATATACCTATAATTTGTATATGGTTTCAGCGTAGCTCCTAATAAAAATTTATCTGCAAAATAGACAAATGAACAATGTTTGAAAAAAAATTTAATTCTTTCAATAGCCACAAAAGTAATGAGAGGATCAAAATTCTGTGCCCTGACCATATCATAGATGGATACTGTGTTACCTTTGGGGAAATATATTTGAAGTGTATGTATTAAAACCAACATGTAGCCGGGCGCAGTGGCGCTTACCTGTAATCCCAGTGGCTTGGGAGGCTGAGAAAGCAGGATCGCGAGTTCAAAACCAGCCTCAGCAAAACATGAGGTGCTAAGCAACTCAGTAAGATCCTGTCTCTAAATAAAATACAAAAAAAGGGCTGGGGATGTGGCTTAGTGGTCAAGTGCCCCTGAGTTCAATCCCTGGTACCAAATAAATAAATAAAACCAACATGTATTCAGAAAAACACAACCATAATAGTGAATGACACAAAACCATGTCCTCAAGGACTGATAGAAATGATTAAACCTGTAGAGTGTGGAGAACAAAGATCCAGATGCTGCTCAGAGAAAGAACCATCCATCACATATGTTTTCATGGCCTTCTGTTAAAACTATGGGCCAAAAGTCAGAGGTTATGACAGATAAACTTGAGCTGACTCCAAACGATAACTATTAAGGATCACAGACTCCTAGTACAATTGGTCATATGGAAAGAAAATTTATCCCCATGAATGTATCTAATAAAAACCTGCTGTGTACATTTATGATGGCAGGATTATTATGGGGAAATCAACTTTCAGGTAAGAGAATGAACTATATTTTCTTAAAATTGTCCCTGCCCTAAGATGCTGTTGATTCTTCATACAATTTACACAAGAGAATTCAGAATTTTGAATTTTTTTATCATACTGACCCCCACATAGTACGAGTACTCAAAACTCAGTTTCTGAATATCTGAATGCATAAATAGAAGCCAGATATGGAGACAACTCTAGGAAAAAGAGGAAAACTCAGAAAATGAAACAGGAATGAGAGCAGTTATTTCTACCTTCCTGAGCAAACTTGAAACCTAGGCTGCTTCTTTACTGCTGTTCTTCCTTGTCCTTATTCTCCCTCCACACACTCCCTGTAGCATCACCAAGCCTAGACCATTACATCTCTTTAAAAATCTCTATAACATATTGATTTTCTTTTTTCAAGCTCAGGTCCGGACTATAACAGTCTCCCTACTTCCAACTTGCCTTCTTGTAATCCATTTTTCATACTTCAGCTAAGGAGATTTATCTAAATCATATCTTTGAACCTGTCTAAAACCTCTCAATAATTCCCTAGCAGCCCCAGGATAATTTCAAATGCCTTTATATAGCCCACAAATCCCTACATTATCTGGTCCCTGCTTATCTCACCAGCTTTCTCTCTTTCCATTTTCAACTTTGCACTTCATGGTCTTAATATATGTAATATCTTTTCTTGCTTATGAAATTTCATACACCTATCTCCTTGTGTACATTTATTCTGTTTCATTTTCCTCCTTGTCTTTATCAAAGTTGAGATAATAATATCTGTTTTATGTGTAATAACTATATAATAGTCACATTGAGACATTGCAATGAGCAAAGCAAGGCACTCTTTTACGAATTTTACATATATTACCTCTTTTTATTATTTTTTTCCACAAGCCTCTAGACCAAAACTGCTATTTTCTTTCATACATGAGAAAGTGCCGCTTTCCAGACACTGTGGCATACAAGAATAAACATCTTCAGAGACACTCTTCCTCTGGATTGTTTAGTATCTGAGATAGAGCCTTGATCTAAAGGGCATATAGTCCAATCTTAACAGGACCTGAATCACCTATATATTTTAACGAGATATATATATATATATATATATATATATATATATATATATATATATGATGTGAATAAAGAATCCCTCTTTTTCTTTATAGTCTGAAAAGATTAGCATATTTTTTCCTAGGTAATAATTAGTTTCTTATCTACCTCCACCCTGTCTTTCAAACTGAGCAGGAACTGTATTCAAAACACATACCTTCCTAAGAGTGGGAGGATAATTTAAAAACATGAGATGTAGCTGTGTTATAAAATTGCCTTTTTCTGATGTAATTAGCCAGACATAGGATTCCAAAATTTTATGTAATAATAGTAACATTCACTAGAAAACAAGCCATGTGAGAAATAGAAGTTGTGTGCTTGAATCAATTTAAATTTTCATTTCATTAAAACTTACAAGGTAGTATCTAATGGAAAAGATAAGTTGTTTCCTTTATTAAAAAGTACTAAATAAGATATATTTAAATATAATACTGACTTTTTAATTTGGAAGAATGTTCCACATTTGTTCCTACAAACATAGGGTCTTATATTGGCTCCATATAGTGTTGTTCATAAGGTCTTGGAAGATGTGGGTTCTTCCAATAGTTGTTTAAAATTGGCCATTCATGAAGCAAGATCTCTTCCATGTCTCTAGAATTCTATGAAGGGCAGAAATTGTGTATATCCTGTTTCAGTGATTTTATGGAAAACATTTCTATGTTGAAGAATTTTCACTTAAATGTACATGTGTCATGTATATTTATTTTATTCACAAATGCACAAACATACAATATAAATGTTAATTGTAAATTCTACAGTTCATCAAAATATTAATTTGGGGCTTGAATTCATTAAGTTTGCTGAAAAAAGAATAAGAAAACTTTTGGAGGAATAAAGAATTATTAACCCTTTTAAGAAGTATAAATATTTTAGTTACTTGAAGTCAATATTCAGGAAAAATTATTTGAAGTATAGTGATGATAAGCCATACTTAAAACTTCTGAACTGTTTTCTTTCATTTACAAGGACCACTAATAATCTGTTTGGCTATGTATTTTCACATTATGTCCCATCATCTGTCCTTGTCCAAGAAGCAATGCCAGCCATCATCCTCAGATGATTTTATATCCAGATAGCTCACCATTCCCAGCCTCACTTTTTAGTTTTATAGCTTCATCACTTCCAGTGTCATTCTCTGCACCAAATCATACAATCCCCAGAGTCATCTTCTGAATCTTGTCCTCATCCTAAATTGTTTCTCTAAATTTACTAATTCAAACATGTAATTTTCCCCTAGCCACAGTCTTTTCTCTCTTCATTTTGCTGTATTGCAATCATCTTTTTGTTCTAACTTCCATTTTTTCCCCTAGTGCATTATCCCCTCTCTGTATTCCCCTTCCTTCTTTTTTAGCTTAGATTCCAAGCCCTCAATTTCCATATACTCAAAAAATTCTAAAATTTCTTTACTTCTTTTTCATTGGTTTCGTCTACATATCATATCCCAACCAGCAAGAAATTTTCTTTCTCCGTTTACACAATTGAAAATGCCTGTGCAGCTGCAGAAAATTATAGCAGAAAACTTGAACCAGCTTCATTTGGGTGTTCTACACTTCCCAGTCACCCTAATAGTTCTCTTTTTTTACTCTGTGCAACTCATGGTAGTTGAGTATGGTCCTCACATATACATCTGTCTGCTCATGAGCTTATNTTTTTTTTTTTTTTTTTTTTTTTTTTTTTTTTTTTTTTTTTTTTTTTTTTTTTTTTTTTTTGGTTATAAAACAAGCTGCACTGCCTCTGACCTAAAATGAAAACTGTGAAGTGTATTCATTTCCACACAGTAAAAGGAATCATTGGTTCAGAGAAATGTTCACGTTCAAATTAATTATGTTGATCTTTCAGGTACTTCTATTTCTTCAGTTCTGTTGGGTCACTGTCAAAAGACCTTGTGGACCTCATTTCCTGTAGTTCTCAAGTCATAATGTGGCACCCAGTAAGCTCAAGTAATCTTTCAGGCCATGGCGTTTATTACCAATTGTGCTGCAAGTCTGAACCTGCCAGAGCCTTTTTTGGGGCTGTAGCTTTCCACGTGCATTCTTTTCAAGAGGCAAACTTACTTGTCAATTAATGGCACTACGTTTAGCCAGAAAGGATCAAATATTGAGTCTTCCCAGCAGAACCTTAGTATCTAGAGAATCCAAAGTAATCCTTATTTGATTGAATGTATGTCCTTTCCATTATCTCTTATTCTACTGACTAAATTTTAAAGCTTAACATACTACATTACTCAGATAATGGTTTTACATTGAAATCATGATCTTGGAAATAAATTGACAGCATTTTATTGAGTCTTCAAACAAGCTGTATTTCAAAGTAAATAATAAAAAAAATGTACATCATATTTTCAACATATTTACAATGGTATATACTTCTGCATTGGTTTCAGGGTTGAATTCATTAAGACATTGTACTGAGGGTGAGATATTACTTTTAAATTTAAAGCAAGTTTTTTTTTTTTTTTACAAAATAAAATGGTTCCAGTGAGATGCAAGCATATAGGAAGCTGCAAAGAGTATTACTAGTTGTCTTTAAGGATATTTTATATATTAATATCAGGTCATGTACTTTGTAATATAACTTTGTTAAATATTAATTTTATATTGTTTTTCTACTCTAATTTTATTAATTATTAATAATCCAAGAGAACTTATCTATTGTCTGTTAATATCTATTAATACTCTAATTATTGATTCTCCAATATAATTTTTAACAATGCAGTATTAACTAAAGTTAACATAAAGTATGCTATTAAGGACAGCTCTAGAAAGGTGTTCTTAAAACTGCAAGACAAGGCATGGTTGGAATGCTAGCCAATCAATCTGGCGAAATGAAGTTTGTAAGCTCTTTTTAAAATAAGAAATATTTTTGACATTAGAATTTTAAAGCATTGTTTTCATGTCATCATATAAATTGTGTCTTCTTTTTCCTAATGACACCAAAGTTTTATGAAGAAAATTACTTCAAGAAATAAAATTTAACTTCCCTGTACCTTATGGAATGAAATACTGGCAAACAAAAATATAAACAATTCATTTATGGACTTTAAAAATTTGACATAACAGTCTTCCTTCTAAAATTGAATTTCTTGTTTTCTTGCATATGCTCTTGGAATTTATACATTTTAAAACTCCAATTTTTTTTTCCCTAGTGCAATCACTAAGAGAGAGCTTAGGATGATATAATAGTAAAGATATTACAAAGTGACAATGACATGGGAGATTTGGGGGCAGAGAGCACTAAATTATGAATCAGAGGACAGAGGGTAAGTCCCCCTGTCCCACTCATTGGCTATATACCCCTTGATGACTGATATTCTGCATACTAACATTATTATCATCATCCTGCTCCCAGAAGAGTATAGAATATGTAGAACCTCAGCAGTATGAAAACCATAAGTCTCCAAATTGAATGAAAGGGATCTCAAAATCAGATAAGGCACTAAAAAAATATAATCTAAATGGTATCCACATAACTTGAAAAATTTACAATGTTCTCCAGCAAGTCCCTGATTCCTATCAGGAGGGGGCTAGGGAGTAGAATAGAGGGTCTAGCAAAAGTGAGATTATTTAGTGAAAAGTAATATGAGCTCCTCTTGTTTTCAGTAACAGCATGAGTAATTGCATTGCTTAATCACATTTTCATGTATGTGTTTACACCTTTTTGATGGTTTCTAAAATGATTAAACTCAAAATAAATTGAGGAAGGAAATTATGTAAATCCCAACTCAAATTCACAAATAAATTAAATTTCTTTCCTGAGACTCTGCCCTATATTTCAGAGCAGCTTGACGAAAAAATAGTTTTAAATATGAATAAATTCGGGGTTTAATGTAATCAATTTATTTCACATCTAAACAGCCTAGTGTGTGTTACTGGAATCTACATAAAACACTACTTAAATGCGTAATTGATTTTTATGCATTTTTACTGAATGTGTAATATGTAGCAACAGGATACACATGTATTGCATTTGCACACACACAAATCACACTATGCTATGATTCCAAAATCAAGTCAGCCTTGTTAGTGTTGAACTTGAAACTCTTAATTTTATAGAGCGAAATACATATATTTAGGTAATCAATCTTCTGAAGCAGCTGATTGGGATTTGTGACATATTTGTGTTTAGAATAATTATGTTAACAAGATATGTATTTTTGGCTTGCATGTTTCAAAAAAGTGTAGATGGTTCCATATTTTGTTCACATTTGCTGACCAGAATTTCAACTAGTATCTTAAATCACTTTTGTTTTCATAGAATTGGTCAATTAGTGCAAATTCCTGAATAATGGAGTTATAATAAGCTCATTCTTTGATTAAAATTTGAAGAGATTATATCCTATTTACCCTTTGAATGTTGAATTTTAATGGAACAAGATATATTAATAATAGTGTACGTTTACAATTAATAATAGTGTAAATTCTGTGTACATTTCCTGCTGATGTTGTGCAAGGAAAATTTATTCTCTGATCTAACATTAAGAAGTGGATTAAATTGTCAAATAATTTGACTTATATCTTATTTTAAAACTCCATATATTTATTTCTTCTAGTTTTTTCAATAATTTAAGTATTTGTTATGTACCACAGTAAATCAATAGGGTTTTCTAAAGATACATTTTCAACCAGAGATGACTTTATAATTCAGTACAGAAAATCAATTTCACTGAGACAAATAACAAGTTTAACTTTTCATTTCAATTATATAAACTAAGATAACCTTCCTGTGTCCAAGATACAGAACCTTTTCCTTTTACAAAAGAGTAAAAGAAAAAGCCACAGTTCCTTTGTTCTCTTAAAGTGTTGAGGATTGAAATGTATGACAGTAAGGAGGCACAGACCTTATCCATGAACCAGTTAGTCACATAAATATCTGCCACTTCTAAAAAAAAATGTGAACCTTAGGGAAAGGAAGATGGGGTCTGATCTTTTGATTTTATATGCTTACAATGAGGAAAGTGATACTTTTTTGTTATTAAAAGTTCCAGAGAGGTGAGTTAGCTAAGGGATAGCGTGTGAGATAAGAGAGCCAATTCTATAGCCAGGTTGTTTGGGTTCAAATATAGGCTCTGCCATTCAATGGCTCTCTGACTCCCAGGAGCCTCTATTCTTTAATGTTCTCATCAACAAACGTGTAGGTGCATATCTTATTGAATTGTTGTGAAGACTGGTAGAGTTAATTCTTACAAATTCTTAGGATAGTGCTTGGAACATAGTAAATAACAAGTGTGTATTAGCTGTCATCTTGCGAGATATAGCACCTAATTTGTAGACATCTAGAACCTTTGCTCTTTCAAACCACTGTGTGATATCTTAAAGAATATGAAGTGGTTCCGATGAACAAAAACAAATTAGATAAATCTCTGCTGTAGCACATACTGCAGTAAATTATAATACAATTTACTTAATATATTTAAATAAAATTATAAATTTTAAATAAAAAATGTAAGTACAATAACCGGAGTACATAAAATGTATAATGTTGTATAGAAGAATTAGTGCATCCTGGGAGAGATCCTGGAATCTTAACAGGAAGGATAAAGTCTCTGAAGAATGAGTTTGGATTGTTACCACTGTGATGTGAAGAAGAATTTTCCTGAAAGAAGAAAAAGGCCTGATAGAAAGTCATGGAAGGGTAATATAGAGTGAGGTATTTGGAGAGTGGCTAGTATTTTACTAGTGATTGAGCAGAAGAAGCTGGGGGTACAAGAAGCCTGATCACTCAGGGTCTTTTTAGAAGATATTGACTGCTTCGTTTGAGTACAATGGTGAGCCCTGTAAGTAGGAAAGTCTTAAAAAAGATTTGTGACTAGAGATTAGAAAACAACATTGTAGGGAGAGGTACCAAAAAAGAGACCCCTAAAGGACCTGGAAACCCATTGCCATTATCCACAAATGATGAGAGTTTGAACAAAAGCTTTGGCAGTACTCTGATCAGTTTACCAAATGTCTTTCTGAATGCTAGAAATGGCATTTTTATCTCCATCTGCAGCCAACCTAGGTAACAGTTGTGCAAAGTTATTATTCTTTTTTAAAGATTCTATAAGCAATTAGAGGTTAACAAAAAGATAAAATATTTAGAAATCACCCTACAAACAATAATCCTAGGTGATGGTCAACATTGTGAGTTTTGTAGATTATAATATAGAAATCATTCCAAGGATATTCTTAGCTAGAGCATACAAAGGAAAGTGCATGGCACATTGGAAGAGCAAACTGTCATCTCTGGGCTTTGCTGTCTCGGGTAGGAGATGAGGCCGGTGCACGTGGTGATAGTCTAAGGTCCCTATGAATGCTGTTGATACTATTTCATTTCAGATTCCAAAGGAGAAAAAAAATACTGTGAACAAAGCTGACCACTAACTATTTCATATGAAAAGCAAGCCAACTTAAGCAAATAATAAGATTTTGATAGTTAAAAAAGAGGAGAAAGAATTTCTCCTGGGAAGTGGTGCTTGCAAAGGAATTAGTAAAGGATAAACTATTTATGAAAGTGAGTTTTCAATTCCGGTTAGAAATAAGACGAGATAATTAGGAAGGAAAATCACAATTTATCCAAGACAGTAAGTTAAGAACAATACTGTAGGTATTTGTAGAACCATCTATTACTTCTAAGAGGATGGCACTATGATTATTTGTAGTAAAAGGTCATATTTGTTGACCATTTCTTTTTTATGCAAGTCACTGTTGCCATTACACATATTTTCTCATGGAAACTTCAGTCCCCTGTGGTAGGTACCATTATCAGCTACAGTTTACACAAGGAAAGGGAAGGTAAAGCAAAGTAAAGTGACATGTCTCTGGATGTGCAGCTAAGGGGAGTCACAGGAATCTAGCTCTAGCAATGTGATTTGGAGAACTGCTTTCTCATCTACTCTGCTACAAAATCTATCTCCCAGAAAGATTCTTTTTCATGGCAGTGTAAGAAGCCTGGAGAAAGACCAATTAAAGGCTGAAAAAGAACTTTGGTGGCAGCAAAAATAGGAGGTAAAGGAATGCAGTAAAAATTATGAAGGGGAAATTGACAGGCATTGAATGGAAGGCGACTGAAACGGTCACCTTGAGTGACAGGAAGCAATGCTGTATAGTATTTAGACAGTCATATCACAAATTGGCAGTCCCAAAATAGCACCCTGGACTAAGTGGTCTGAGAATAAAGTCTTTTTTTTTTTCACTGACAGCAAGGAATCAGCTACACTGGAAAGAATATGGGGGAAAGCACATTACTGTCCTCATGGTCTGTAACTTTTTTGCATAACTAATGAATTACAAATCTCATAGGTACAAATATAAACACTAACAAATTCAAGTTTTACCATTCTGATAAAATTGCTTGAAGAATAGCTATTTCTAAAAAGGATTATCTAATATATAATTTAGTTTACTCTTAAAAATTATGACACTGTTGATTCTTTCATTCACTGGGTAACTAAGAATGATGGCATCAGATGACTTTTTCTCAAAAAGAAAAAAAAATAGGATTTGAGCATAAGGGGAAAAAAAGCACATAAATAAAAATAATCTTCATTTCAGGAGAAAATATTCAAGCAACTCTGCTCTGCAAATTCTTCATATAATTTAGGAAGAAGGAGTACTTCACAATGCATATGACCTTATTCCAGTTAAATTTTATTTAGGAGTTTGTTCAGTCCATTGATAAGTTGTTGTTGATTTTGCCTTTCAAACATTTTAGGTTAAGTTCCTAAATCAGTATGTTGTACAATGGGAATATAAAAGCCAGTGAGATGGCTTGTGTGTTCGGGTGATTATAGTGTAAAGACAGGCCTTGTAACATGCAGTAATCTGGCTACCAGTGTTACACATGGTAAGAATAGTGGCACTTGAGGGACAGGGAATGTTTGGAGGGAAAAACAGAGGAAAGTTCATTCCAAATGAAGAAGATGGCAGTAGAACAGCAGAGGTGAACTCTAAAGCACAAGTATCCGCATGGCTGGAGAAAGAGATCCAATAGCACATCTGGAAATGTAGTTTAGAGGCCCATCAAGAATGATCATGAAACCATTCTTTCTCTAGTCAGTAAAAATGTACTACAGAAATTTGAGCTGTGTGGTAAGTTAATAGATGTTTTCTAAGAGATTAATCTGATGATGGCATATAAAATGAGTTGCTTTGGGAAAAATAAGAAAAGATGGGCCCAGAAAATTAGCATCCATTGCATAAGTATTGTCTGCTAGGTGCTTTTCTCAAAATTATTGAATTCTCATACTTGCATTGAGATTAACTTATAATCATCTTCAAATATGAGAAAATTCAGCCTTACAAAGATAAGTAAATAACCAATATAATAATAAGGATAATATAGACAATGAGAAGCAAATTTAGTATGTGTTCATTCAGTTAAAATTTACTGAATATACACCATGTGTCTGAATCTCTATCCTGACCACTTCTCACCATGTCTACAGACATAATCCAAGGGCAAATTACCATCATCTTTTATTTGGCTATGGCAACAGCCTCCTAACAGATTCCTTAACTACCACCTTTGGCCTGTCTCAAGTCTCTCTGTATTAAGCAGCCAAAGAGACCTTTCTAATATATGAATCATATTCTGTTGCCATGCCTGAACTTTCTAGTGGGATTAGCTCCTCGGTACAGCCTCCAGGCCCAACACGATCTTGCATTACTCTTGCCTGTCTCTCCATTTCTTTTCGCTCAATCCCAACTCTCCCATGCTCCAGGACACTCCAGCCACATTGGCCTTGCCTGCCTGATTTCTGTTGCTCACATATCTGGTTCCATTCCTTTCACTGAAAATAAACCTGGTTTTCTTCTGCTGAAGACATTTTTCTACAAGACCCTCACTGCCAGCCTCTTTCCCATATATAAATGTCAACTTAAATATTGCTTCTTCAGAGGGACCTTCCCAGGCAAGCTGGTACTCCTGGTCCCTCGCTGCCTTACTGTGTTCTAGAGAGCACATCTCAGTGGCCTAGATTATTATTGTTTTTTATAATTTATTTATATGTGTGTTTACACAAATCTTCTTCCTTACCAGAATGCATATTTGAAACCAGATTCTCAGTTTTATTTATTGGCAAAATATGGCCAAGAGGTGGTCTATAAAAATCAATGAATGACTGTCTAGATAACATGGTTAGTCACAGGGCATACAACATCACTGCTACCAAATTCATAGAATAGGGGAGAACAATTTATAAACAATCAAATTAATATAAAATGTTGAGACACAGTAGAGAGGATTGCTCAGCACCAGCAAAACTATGAAAGGAAATTGTTATCGGGCTTGGTGAAAGATTATAATGACTTCAGAAAGGAAGCAGATTGTGGCTGAGGGTGTAGTTCAGTGGTAAAGTGCTTGCTTAGCATGCATGAGACCCTGGGTTTGACCCCAACACCAAAGGAAAGAAAAATAAAATGGAAGCCGGTTTCTTGAATCTTAAAAGTCAAGACAAAGTTAGTTGGGGACACAAGAGAGGGGGGCATGAAGATGTTGTTCAGTGTTTAGTATTACAGAAACATAATTGCAAATTATGTTTCCCTCTGCTACCTTAATTAGGTCACAACCGAAATAATTAAAGAGGTACACAAAATCTGAGCCCAGTGTGATGGTGCACAATTGTAATCCTAATTAATTGGGAGGCTGAGGCAGGAGGATCGGAAGTTCCAGGCTGATGTGGGCAACTTAGTAGGGCCCTGTGTCAAAAATGAAATAAAATAAGATGTGCAGTATATCTCAGCGGTAAGCACTTTCTAGCATGTTCTAGACCCTGGGTTTAATCCCAGTATCATACACACATTAAAAAAGAAGGAGGAGGAGAAGAAGAGAAAAAGAGGATCTAGACATTTCCATTAGGATTTAGTTATTTAAGTAAGATCTTACCTGCTTAGTCAGGATTATGAGTTGGAAATCACAAAATGGCAAGTGCTCTAGATTTGTTTACAGTTTATGAACACTCTTTGAAAGCAAAATAAAAGAGAAAGAAAAAGAAACAGAGACAGACCTCAGTGGATCAGCGATGCTTTATTAAGCACCTGAGGGACACATTTTCAAGAGAGAAAATGGCAACTGGTTACAATATGGGTCTGAGTTTTATAGGATTTAGTTGAATCATAGCAGAATGGCCCTTTGGGCAGTTGGTAGAACAGTTGTGAAAGCCCAGAGCCCATTTTACTGGGAAATGACACATTGTTATCCTTCTCCCCCTGGGACCCATTGTCCTCCTTTTCTCCCTGGTGATTGTTTCCCATATCCTTTACTCTTGATACTTTAACTAGAAAATTTTAAATCTAGTCATTTCTAGGGTACTCATCCTTTTTTCATGTTCTTAGATCAGATGTAGCAAGCATAGGCTTCCCTCTACATGTTTACATATGGGCATGCAAATTACTTATAGGCTGAACACTCACCACTGTTGGGCCTTCCTAACTTGTCACAGTAACTTCTTTATAAGACAGTCTAAGGCCTTTTGAGGATAATAATGTTCTTTGTTGCAAATGATAATCTGTTTCTTTTTTTTAACCTGTTCATTGATTTATTAATGATTGATTACATATTACAATGGAATTTCTGTCAGTGTGACTTTTCACATTTAACAAAGCTTTGCTTAGAATTTAATGATAATTCCATATTCTTTGTTAAAATTTATTTATTGGTTCTAATCAGTTATACATGCCAATAGAAAGCTCTTCGATTCATTGTATACAAATGGAGCAGGATTTTTCACTTGTCTGGTAGTATATGAAGTAGAGTCACACCATTTGTGCAGTCATACATGTACCTAGAGTAATAATGTCCATCGCATTCCACCATCTTTCCTACCATTTGCCCCCTCCCCACCCTTTGCCTCCTCCAAAGTTCCTCAAATCATCCCATAATACCCCCCCTCCACTGTGGCTTAGTCCACTTATCAGAGAAAACAGAGAATATGTCTCTTGAAAATACAGTGACTAAGTTTTGCATATTCAAAATAATCTGCCTTACAATAAGTCCATCTCTCTTGAGTTTTCACATAGGTAATGACAATTTTGTGCCTGTTACTTCCTCTCAAAGGAAGTGCTACTGATGTTCTTGAAAATCTAGTCTACTTACTCCAAATGCCATGATTTTATTCTCTTTTATTGCTGAGTAATATTCTATTGTATATAAATGCCACATTTCTTTTATCCATTCATCCATTGAAGGGCATCTAGATTGTTTCTGCAGTTTAGTTATTGTGAATTGTGCTGCTATAAACATGGATGTGGCCGTGTCCCTGTATTATGCTGTTTTTAAGTCCTTTGGGTATAGACCAAGGAAAGGGATAGCTGAGTCAAATGATGATTCCATTCCCAATTTTCTGAGAAATCTCCATACTGCTTTCCATATTGGCTGCACCAATTTGCAGCCCCATCAGCAGTATATGATTGTACCTTTTCCCCTACATCCTCGCCAACAGTAATTGTTGTTTGTATGCATAATAGCTGCCGTTCTGACTGGAGGGAGATGAAATCTTAGAGTAGTTTTGATTGGCATTTCTCTAATTGCTAGAGATGATGAACATTTTTTCATATATTTGTTGATTGATTGTATATCATCTTCTGAGAAGTGTCTGTTCAGGTCCTTGGCCCATTCATTCATTGGGTTATTTCCTTTTTTAGTGCTTAGCTTTTTGAGATTTTTAGTGCTCTATCTGATGTGTGAGGGTTCACATATTTGCAGGTAAATAGATGGAGTTAGAGAAATCATGCTAAGTGAAGTTAGCCAATCCCCCCCCCCAAAAAAAAACAAATGCCAAATGTTTTCTCTGATATAAGGAGGCTGATTATTGTGGAGTAGAGAGGGGGAGCATGGGAGGAATAAACAAACTCTAGATAGGGCAGAGGGGTGGGAGGGAAAGGGAAGGAATATGGGGTTAGAAATGATGGTGGAATGTGATAGACATTATTATCCAAAGTACATTGGTATTAACATACTTTGTATACAACCAGAGATATGAAAAATTGTGCTCTAAATGTGTAATAAGAATTGTAATGCATTCTGCTGTCATATATAAATTTAAAAAAAATAATAATTAATAAAAGAAAGAAAACATAGAAGGAAAAAAATTTAGTCTAAATTTTAAAGCTGAAATTCAAGCTTACAACTACCATGATGTATAAGTATCCTTTGGGAAAAATGTTGGAACGTTTATCTTAGGAAAGAAAAAATGTTTCTTCCGTTCTAAATAGAAAGATAGTTTTCTGAATCAAATTTGTAATAGGAGGGCTGGGGTTATGGCTCAGTGGTAGAGAGCTTGCCAAGTATGTTCGAGGTCCTGGGTTTGATCCTCAGCACCACATACAAATAAATAAATAAAATAAAGGTATTGTGTCCAACTACAACCAAAAAATAAATTTAAAAAAAAAATTGTAGTAGGAGAACTGATCACAGCCTCACTCTGAGAACTGCCTCTGGGCCTTTAAAAGGTTGAATGTCAGCTATAAAGAAAATGTATTCCAGACTAAATACCTTCTCACACATGGACTGATCAAACCAAGAAACAAGTATATCCAAAATCCTTGTCTGCTACAAATCAGCTTTTTATTTAATATTTCCTAAATAGTTTAGAGCACTATTTTTCTGATAGCAACAACTAAGCCCCATACAGTCAATATTATCCTTAATAATCTGGTAGAAAATTAAATATTAGACTCAGTGATTTCTTACAATTACAACATTGCCCACATTGCTTTATTTTTTAAAAATTACTTCTCTCCAAAGCCAGCATGTCCACATCTTTCTTTACATGAGTGATACTTCCCTTGGGTTAAGGACAAGCAAGTCTGGAGTTACTCTCCTGTAATACCCAGTCCTGGATATAGCCCAGCCATCCACTTTTGTGCTCATCTGTTTCTTCCTGATCTGGGGTGTACCATATTAAGGCTTCTGCTTAGAGTCAGATCTAACAGTTGGGGCCAAAAGGACAGAATCCATTGGACTTGAGGCTCCCTTACCTTATTTCTTTCAGTTATATCATTAAAGCTATTATGTTGTGAGAGTTGTGAATTAAACCAAACAACTTTTCAAGAGCCAGATTGCTCAATAATTTCCCAATCATCTCATTAAAATAATAGATTAATTAAAATAATATGTAAGCACTTTTGGGCTGCCTCTTAACCAGAACCCCATCAGTGATCATCAGACACTTGGGATCAACTATAATCAGGGCTAGTCTGAGAAAGAAAAAAATAAACATTTCAAAGGGAGGTAGGGCAAAAGAAAATCTTTCATTACTTAAAACATAAAAATTTGAATGTCGTAAGATAAAATAGCAAAAGATGTCTGAAGTATAAAAACATACATAAGCAAAAATAAAACATTATGGAACACAATTTATTAAAACAGGATACACATAAATATGGCCTGGTATATTGGTCAACATTTAGCACTATTTTTCTGAGTCCCTCTTCTATGCCTGACTTTGTTCCAAACTTCAAACTCATCTTTGAACATATTATATAAAAGCATTTGTCCTTCTTGAGCTTGTATCCTATTGGCAGATCATAGACTGAAGAGTAAATGATTTACTGTTAGAAAGTAAATGCATGGAGAAAAATTAAACATGGAAGGGAACAAGAAATATCTTTAGGGGGTCAGAGGATATAGGAAAGGAGACAGAGAGGAAGTGACACTTGAGTCTAGTTAAAATAGGTGAAGAAGTGAGCCACATATAGATACAAAGAAACTTCCAAATGGAAGGGGACAGCAAGAGTGCAAAGTTCCTGAGACAGAAAGAGACCTCTGTGTTTCCAGAGAACTACAAAAACAGTGTTGCTGGGTGAGAAGAGAGTTAATTCAGGTGAGATATGGAGAGTGGAGTGGATCCTAAAAGCTGGTTTGCTTTTATTCTCAGTGAGACAAGACGTTATTAGAAAGTTATGAGCAGTGAAGTTATATGATTAGATTTAAGTTTTAATAGGCTCACTCTGGCTTTTATGGTAGTTTTTTGTTTGTTTTTGTTTTTGTTTTAGGGAACTGGTCAGAAGTTTCAAAATTAAAGGGGTCTAACATTTAAAGATGGCTTTTGTACAACTTATATAGTTCACATGTGAAAATGTTCCTTGATTATTAGTGTGTGTTTACTTACTTTCTCACTAAATTAATAAGAACATTGTAACTGTATCTTTGTTTCTTCCCATTTAATAGCATGCATCTATTATAACTAGACCTATTCTGTTCCGTATTGAGTATAATGTTACAACTCTAACAACATGTTCAGACTCTGTGAAAGACTATTCTAAATTTTCTTGCACATAGTCCATGTTAAGTTCTCTCTCTGCACCTTCACCATTACTGCTTATCCTGCTCATAGTGCCATCTGCATATCAGTCCTACTTGCCTTTCAAAGTTAGCTCAGTTGCTATAAAGCCTTCACCAATTGTTTGCATTATTGTTACAGATGATAATGATTAATAACAACCAAAATTTCATAATCAGAATGTGCATCACTGAGTTTAAGCAAATATTTGTATGCTGTATGTTTTTAAACAGTTTCATGTTTGTTGATCTAACAGGAGATCTTGAGTCAATTAACTGCTGGCTCCAAAACAGGGTCTTCTGCTCTATTTTTCAACCTGAGCTCAAGTCTTAGCTCACAACAGTGAGTTAAGCACCTGCTTGTTTGTGCTTTGATCCTTCAATCCAATTCTATAAATATATCTACCACAGTGAAACTAAGCTATTCAAAACTGATTTTCAAAGAAGGAATATAACTGGAAAGCCCAAAGGAATGGGTGATGGTAGAGAAGCCAGCTAAGGAGATGCCTGTACTTCAGATTCAGGGTACCAGAGTGCTGGATAGCTTATACACAAAACTTACTGATGCCAGTTACTCAAATGAAACACCAGTCAATTCATGTGTCTCTTCAGTCACCACTAAAGCTGCAAGTTTTGCTTTGCCCATTGCTACATTTCTATGCAGTTTTGTTGGCTGCCTCTATTACAAACACATGAAGTTCTGGTGTTGGAAGTAATTTTTACCATATATTATATAAATATAGTTTATCCTAAGAATTAATAAATAGTAGGAAATAAATACTGTATCTGAGAGTTCATGTATACTATCTGTGATGTATTTCAAAGCATGAAAGACATACATTCAAAATAAAGCAAGTATCATACAATCATTTGAGTCTAGGATTATGGCATATAAAGATACAGAGAATGTATTTCTAAATATTTTCCTGGCCAGATATACAGCACTTTTAATTTCAATGGAAACACATTCCTGCTGTCTCAATAAGGAATGATCTTAAGTTGATTTAGTAAGTGTACATCAGCTCTAAATTCTCAGTGGTAGGGACAGTGGACTTGTAGATGCATTTGTTGGGGCTCTTTACATTATCTTGATATCAAAAACAACCATTTATATTCATTGAAGTATTTTACTTTCTTTAAAAGCAGCAGTGATTATAAATGAAAATACATATACTGTTGAATTTTATACTTTGCTTTTTAGTGATGGAAATCAACTTGGGTTGGAGTTCTTATGAAATGAGATGTGGTTTTCAGCTATCTATGAGTGGCCAAGAGGTCAGAGAGTGAGCAACAAGATGGACAGGTGGCAGTAGCACACGCTTGGGCTTGGATGACTTCAGAGCAGAGCAGACCTTTAGAAGTTGCAAACTGGAGGCCACAGACAGTAGAGTGGTTTTGTTTTATAGTCCTTTGTTTTTTCCTTAAAAAGCTTCATCCTTTCCTGAGTGTCATAGCCTCTGTGCTCTTGGTTGTCTTCTTTGCCTGGTTTACCCTTTTATGGATACTTTACTTGTGACCAAATACATATTCCATTTTTCTAAATGATCTATGTTGTATTCAAAATGTACATTGCCTAACTGTTGGGGCATCTGTTGTTATATACTCAATAGATCAAGTTCATTAATAATATTGTTCAAATCTTCAAAAACAATTGAAATGTGGTCTTATAATCCAAAGAACTAACTTCTAAGTTACTCATGAGCCCAGAGGTTAGACTGAAATCAAGTACACCATGAAAAATAGGGCCAAAATTACCAAATTCATTTTTTATTTCTATAACCAAATATGTTCTCTGCCATTGAAATGGTAATGAGAAGAGAGAAGGGCAGATGAAATAAGACAGATTTAGATCTCATAATATATGATTGAATATGATTATGTGACTCATATTAAAGGGATAAGATATTTGCTGATAGTATAATTCACATTCTTAGTTCATTAGCACATAACATTCAAATTTAGTGAATAAATGTTAGAGAAGATCAGTTTTAGATATCAATGTGTCACCCCTAATAAAATCAATGTGTTGTCTGCTTATATTACTCAAAGGAAGAAGAATTTTGTTTATTCCGTGTCATCTCATTAAAAGTTATAAAGGATTATTGGTTATTTTAAAATAGTGTCATTAAAAATACCATGAACATCTTTTTTTCCATATTACTGACAAATGATCTTTGCTGTATACTTTAGGCATGAACTTCTTGAAGAAGCTCGGAGGAAAGGATTGCCTTTTGCCCAGTGGGACGGACCCACTGTGGTCGCTTGGCTAGAGGTGAGAAAATCAAACTAGAAGTTCCTAAGTCAATCACTATTCATTAATAGTTTTCAGAGATAAGTAAAGATAGGTTTCTGGATCCTAGCTCAACATTGGACTAGAATTGCTCAGAGAGGAATTATTTGCCTTATCTGGGGGACCTGGGAGCACTAGGATTTCACTCTGACACTTTCCTGTGATTGTAGCAGAACAAAGCATGCAGTGGGGTAAAAGGAAAGGTCTAGAGCAGAAGAAATAATTATTGATCTATCTTTCAGTTGTTGTAAGAAAGTACCTGTTCAAATCTACTAGACCACATTAGCAGAGAAGAGCTATCTTCTGTTATCTAAGATATGAAGTCCACCCAATCATAAGGGAGCTGAACCTTCACTTTTTAATTCTTGAACGTGGTTCTTACAGGTCTAAGGATCAGCGATGTTTAGACACTTGGCATTAAGGAGAAGACATATGTCTTAGTTCCCTACTGTGTCGAAAATGAAAAAAAAAATCAGTTTAATTCATGTACACTCAACTTATTAATAAATAAAATTAATTAATTAAGTTTAGTTCAAGTTAATTAAATAAGAGCCACATTCAGTATTTTCTCAGAATATAATGTTCTGGAGAAACAATGTATGACTGGGGTGGAGAGCAAGAGACACAGACACTGACAGGGAGAGGAATATATATTATTAGACCGCAGAGGGCCCCCTTATGTCATGTATGAGTGGTGGTCACTGTTATTTCCATTTAGTTCCCTAGTGTGGGCTGCTGCTAGCAGCACTAGAAGATGTTAATAGAGGGGAAAGCAGAATCTATGGTTTTCTTGCTTAATAAAGGCAATAACACACATTGTTTTAAATGGCTTGGGGTTATAAAGTCACATACCTCATTATCAGATATCTATATCTAACTAATCAATGGTGAAAAAAATCAAAACTCACTTTGGTTTAAAAAAAATAGATTAGTGTAGGTATAAAATCATACTTTGCATTTTTTCTTAGACTCAACTGAAACAAGTCTGTTTCTTTTATTTTATTCTGCCATGTCAGTCAGGGAAATTTTAGCATATTAGACATCAGAACTGCTTCTTCCAAACATGTCTTTAGAATTACTGTATTTTAAAAATCAATTACAAGACAGAATGCTTAAGACATCACACCTGAAAAGTGATAAGAGTTCTTTGTTCCGATTTCACTCCAATAAAATGAGCTGCAGTTTGACAGAGTTCACTGCTATTTTGGCAAGTGATGAGCAAATCCTTCAGATAAAAAAACAGATTTACTGGCATTAAGGTGCTAGGAAATGACAGGCAGTAAAGTTGGTGCTAATTAAACCTATCCTGAGCATACAGAAATTGCTCATAATGTGATTCTTAATGTGACTCAAATTATGAAGTGGAATAAGAAAGATGAATCAGCTGGTGCTCCAATGAATGAGAGCTCTTAATGTTCACCTTCCACTTCCTGGATTTCAGAGTCTCTAAAGAATGTTGTATAGGAGGGAGTCTGAAGCTTCGCAAACCCTTTATCCACATCAAAAATTCTTTAAAGTGCCATCACAAAGAACACTGGTAACAATGTATAGACAAGCATTTGGACAACATTAACCAGTGTGGAGATCTTAAAAGAGGGGTACAGAATCATTAGGGTCTAGTGAAAGTGTATTTAGATGTTCTCTTTTTTAATTAAAATACAAAATTATAAATTTACAAAGTTTATAAGTTTAGTTTGAATTTATAAAGTAAGAAATCAGTCCTATCTCCCATCATCAGTAATGTATCTGTCACAGTAGGGTCAAGTTTGCAGGACAAACTTGCAGGATCAACTATATAGTCATTGTGCTTAAGTTCTCTCTACCCTTTCTTATTTCAGTCACAGCCCGGCCATACTGCTTCAGAGATTTGGTTTTTTGTTTCTGAACTCCCCCCACCACCGCCTTACATAGTTTTTTAATATCATAGAATTTATAGATTAAAAGGATGCCTGTATAGTTATAAACTACTGAATAACAAATTATACCAAAACATGGCATCCATTACCTCAGGGCTTCTGTAGGTCAGGTATTCATAGGTAGGTGGAAAGATGATTTAGCTACCCTGCATGGTTTGTTTGAAATCACAAGGCTGGAGATGGTAAAAGTGTCTCATTCTGTAACAAAATTTCTTCAAACTCAGAATTTCAAAGGAAAATTATAAATTGAAGTCACATTAAACAAAAATGGGTTGAACCCCTTGCTAAATGCAACTTATAGCTCTTCTTCTTGTCCTTATACATAAGAGGGGATTTGGTGCAGACTTCACTTTTATATATGAAAACACCACAATTTCAAATCCTTGTTCCATTACTACCTCACTGGTGTTTTTGAACAAATCACTTAATGTCTCTGTGCACCTATCTCCTCCAGGGAAAATAATAGCCTTTACTTCATGGGGTATGAGCAATAAATGAGTTCATATATGTAAGGTACTTAGAATAATCCATGGAATATAAAAGACACTAAAAGGTTAATTATTGTTATTATTACAACCTGATTGTGTTTTATCTTACCCAACAGCTCTGGTTGGGAATGCCTGCCTGGTATGTGGCAGCTTGCCGAGCCAACGTGAAGAGTGGTGCCATCATGTCTGCTTTATCAGACACTGAGATTCAGAGAGAAATTGGAATCAGCAATCCTCTGCATCGCTTAAAGCTCCGATTAGCAATCCAGGAGATGGTTTCCCTAACAAGTCCTTCAGCTCCTCCAACATCGCGAACTGTGAGTCAATTTGTGCTCTACCCTTCCCCAGTGCTGGGCAAATAGCAGCATGTCTAAGTCCACAGAGCAAATGTGAAAGCACACATTTCAATGTCAGCATGAATTATTCTGAAGAGATTTAGCTTGCTCTTCATTAACCTTGCTGCTACTTTTAATAGGTTTTCAATTGAGGAGCTGTGATTCATATCAGACTTGAAGGCTGCAACCAGAACAGACTTCTGAGCTAGCATTTAGACTAAAGTTTAGATTTTTCTACTGAGCCTCAAGTTCCTGAGTGTACTGTTCTACGGGGTTTTCTTTTCTTTATTATTCCTTTATTTTTAAAAAATATAATCCAGAATCTTAGAAGATGGAGCTATCAGCATTAGTGCTTTCTGAAGATGCAATACTAACTACTAACTTTTAATCAATTTTCATTATGATGAAATTATATGAGATTGATGATTTATAAATACCAAGTAGAATGCTTCCCTTCAAAACCTGCTTACTTGTAATGTATAAATCACCAATCCTTTTTATAATTTGTCCCTAAACATTAGGTTAATGGTAAATTAACAAAAGAAGCAGGCATCAATGATGAGAACTTCGAACACAAAGAGAAACTCAAAAATATTACTTTGTTCTTTCTTTATTTCATTCCCAAATTACATATTTTGTTGATAAAGGATATGGTTTCTTATGTTAACAAGATTTGACAATCGCTTTTTTTCTTTTTTTTATGTGTTTGTTTTAGGTATACATGACAGTAAAGTGTATTTTGACATATTATACATACATGAAATATAAATTCCCGTTCTTGTGGTTCTAAAGGATGTGGAGTTACACTGGTCATGTATTCATATATGAACATAGGGAAGTTATGTCCGATTCATTCTACCAGGACTTATACAACATAATAAAATATAGGAGAATAAGATAAATTTGAAAGTAGGTAAAAGTCAGAAAAGTGATATTTTATTGCAGTTCTCAGGCACAAAATTAACCTGAAGATAATATATATGTGTATATATATATATATATATATATATATATATATATACACTCTTAAACAATTTTAAAGAATTTGCTTCATCTCTATCATATTTATATTATTTTTCTTTCCAATATTTTATATTCTAATGACATAAATTCAAGGTCAAATTTAAAAGACTTACATCTATTTTGCATAATTCCATTTTAATGTCTTTCTAAATACCATGTAGGATATATATATATATATATATATATATATATATATATATATATACACACACACATACACACACACACAAACATATATGTATATGTATATATATGTGTATGGATATATACATACATATATCCTATAAATAAACTATATATATATAGATATAGATATAGATATAGATATAGATATAGATATACACTTTATCATAAAAACTCTTAACTATAATATTATTTTAAATGAAGATAAGAGCTCTTTACTGTAGCTAGAGTACTGCTTGAGCAATACTCATAAATTCATAATACACCTAAAATGAAAACTGAGAAGGCCATTAAATTGTTGTAAACAATTTCAGATCTGATGAATTTCCTGACTAATTTTAGCTGAGAAAAGCATCACAACTGGTTTATTTCAACACTCTCTTCTGAAGATCATGTGTAAAAAACAAACAAACAAACAAACAAAAAACATAAAAGCCTTCAAATTCTGCATAAATTACAGCAAAGTCCCAAATTCTAGATTAAAAAAATTAGATATACTTTATTATTTTTATTTAGAAACAGGTCCATTCCTTAATGGAAAAAAATAAGCACTATTTTTCTAAAAATGTTTAAACAGAAACAGTTTTAACTATAAAATATTAATGATAAGACTACACTCAATTGTTTACAGAACAGGAGAAATGGAGAGAGCTTATGAAACTCATCTGGATCTCACCTCAGTCCACTTATAGGCTTTTTTTTTCTCAGATTCATATTCCAACAATGCAGAACTACTTTCAATGTCTTAAATTCCTGTACCACTTATGAGCCTTTGCAATGGCTTTTTCTGCAATTGCTCAGCCTAGAACTTTCTTCCCACCAGAATCACATGACACCCCACAATCCATCCATCCAGAGTCATCATATAATGCCTCTGAACTTCCAGAGTCTGGATTTGGTTCCTCTCCTGAGTTACCATTGTATATTTATGGAAACCATTTTAAAGTTCTCTCTTCTTGATTTATCCCCGAGAAGACCAAGCAATAGTAGTATAAATGTTTGTTATTTAACATAGCACATTATTGCATCCTTCTCTTTTGACATTTAGTAACAGAACATTATCATATTCCTCATTTCATTAAATATTAAATTGCAATATAATTTTTAATTTCTGTATATCTTTATGGAGATGCTATTGATATTTTTCTTATATAATAATTTTCATTATGTGTAAAATTTGTACATGTAACATGTTGTTGCATGAGCTATGTTTATTTGCATAGCAATATTTGTATATAGAGCATTTATATTCTTAACACTTATAAATTTAATTTCCAAATTGCTTTGTGTTGCCATTTTTCCCTCTTTTTGTCAGCTTCAGTTAAAATTACTATTAACAGGGCTGAGGTTGTTGCTCAATGGTAGAGTATACTTGCCCAGCACATGGAAGGCACTGGGTTCCATCCTCAGGACCACATTAAATAAATAAATAAACAAACAAAGTTTTAAAAAAATACTGGAAAAGTTGAATTTTTAAAATGTTTTGTTTGATCTAGTTACACACATGGATTGTCTATTCACAACCTTTTCAGTTTTTCCTTAGAATTACGGGAATATTTATCTTTTTATTAATTAGAAAAGTTCTTTATTCACAGGGGATATATGCCATCTGCCAACTATTGATGCAAGATACATGAGACAAGTTGTGTCTCAAGCTTTAAAAATTATCTACTAAATAATTCTTCTACCCCATTTACATGGAAAATTTACTCATTTCCCATATATTACAAATAGGTTTTGCTTCATGAAACAAAAGGTTCACATAAAATTGTAGTCTGTTGACAAGGATGTGGGGGAAAAGGCACACTCTTACATTTCTGGTGGGACTGCAAATTGGTGCAACCAATCTGGAAAGCAGTAAGGAGATTCCTTAGAAAACTTTGAATGAAACCACCATTTGACCCAGCTATCCCACTCCCTGGTTGATACTCAAAGGATTTAAAAACAGCATACTATCGGGACACAGCCACATCAATGCTTATCACAGCACAATGCACTAAATTGTGGAGCCCTTCAATAGATGAATGGATAAAGAAACAGTGATATATACATAATGAAATATTACTCAGCATTAAAAGAGAATAAAATTATGGCATTTTCAGGTAAATGGATGGAGTTGGAGAATATCATGCTAAGTGAAGTAAGCTAATCCCAAAAAACCAAAGGCCAAATTCTCTCTGAAAAGTGGATGCTGATCCATAATGGGGGTGGAGGGCATGGGGAAAATAAAGGAATTTTGATGGGGCAAAGGAGAGGGAGAAGTGGAAAGGGGATATCAAGATGGTGGAATGAGATGGACATCATTACCCTAGGTACATGTATGACTGCACATATGGTGTGATGCTAAATCATGTACAACCAGAAATGAAAAGTTGTGCTGCAATTGTGTACAATGAATCAAAATGCATTCTGCTGTCATATATACCTAATTAAAATTAATTAATTAATTATTTAGTTATATCTAATTTAACCAGGCATAAAGACACATGCCTGAATTCTGAGATACCTGGTAGGCCGAGGTCGGAGGAAGGCAAGTTTAAGGCCAGCTTCCTCAACCTGGGCAACTCTGTTTCAAAATAAAATAAAGAGAGACTGGATATGTTGCTCAGTGTAGAGTGCTTACCTAGCATGTGCAAGGCCCTGGGTTCAATCCCTAGTACCACACACACACACACACACACACACACACACACACAAATCTAATTCATAAAACAAAGATTGACGTCTTAAATATTACCTAAAATTATGATAGGATTTATATGTAGAAAATAGAAAAGCAATTTGTGTTTTAAAAGAAATATTGTCATATCTCTAAGAACACTTATATTAGTTCAAATCATGGAAACATGTTTGTATCTTTGGGTTCCCATGTTTTAGTCAGGAGTGTCTATCTAGGATAGGTGATAGGTGTGTGTGTGTGTGTGTGTGTGTGTGTGTGTGTGTGTGTTAGGGCTTTCTGTTTTGTTTTGTTATTGATTAGAGCTTCAGTCTGATTCTGCCTCCTTTCCTGTCTGGATGAAATGAACTGGACCCCACAAGGAAAGTCTAAAGGTCACCTTTATTATTTCCTTGGGCCAGCCCTAATCTTCCAGCTTTCGTTTTCTTTTTCCTAAATTACTATTACTGAGGAAGACCTTTTACCTAATTGAATAGGGATGGAAATAATCAGCTAATTAAAATTCAGCTCAAGAGAGATGTCACAAAGAAAAAAATGGGTCTTTTATCTTAAGTACAAGTATTCTGATATTCAGCCATTTGCAAATTTAGAGGATGCCTCTGGGACTTAGAGTAGTTTCCAATGCCTGGAGTTTCACTTTATCTATGACCTCATTCATTAAGTCTTCCCTTTTCTTAGTTCAGCTTTTTATTGATGTTATTATTTCTTTACTTTTAAGTGATAACTTCTAGATAACTCAAAGAGATATTTGAGTGCAAATCCTTCTGGACAGTTATACTTTCCTCCCAAAACTTTGATAAAATTGTATCTCATTGATTTTGTGTGTTCAGATTTGCCTTTATCTGGTCTTTTCAAATAATTTGACTTACTGTTTATATGTGAGCAAAAATACTTTTTTAATGTAATATTTATTTAAATCACATAATCCAAAAAAGAAAAAGCAAGTGCAGTGGAAATAAATAGATTTGGAAACAAAGATGAAAGATCTTTGACAACCATATTTTTCAACAGATTTGTACAAAAACATAAGGGATAAGGCAGGCATTTGGTCCCACAATGTATAAGGGAAATAAAGAGTATTTATTGAACCAAGGATTTGCTTCAGTGGAAATTGCTTAGTAAAGTTTCAGCAATAGAAATCAGTGGAACTACAGCAAAACCAACTTCAATAATCAATAACAATGGCTAAAAGTCAGCCACTGTTGTAGATTCAAACAGCAACTCTTTATTCCCAAACTCACACCAGCCGTCTACAATCACGTTCTGGGGAAATCCACGTTCTCTGCCCAAATTCACGTTCTCTGCCCAAATTTACGTTCTCTGCCCAAATTCACGTTCTCTCCCAAATTCTCCTCCACTGGGCTTCTGTCTCCCAAAATATACTGTCTGAATCCCGTGAGAACTCAAGGGGAACTCAGGCAGCAGGATACGCCCTATTCCCAGCAGGAATAATCTTAAACCTTAAACCTGGAACCTAAACTGGGAACGCCCTAAACACGATTATGTTAAACCGGGAACACCCTAATCCGCCCTGGTCCTTGAGCAAGGTCAACTACATTCAATGTCACTGCAAAATGTCAGCAACATGGGGTACGCTGGCAAGGAAATTGTCTTACCTACTTGGCTAATGGCTCCCAGCATCTCCCCCCTTCTGATTAATTAAACAACAAGCAATGTGGCTTAAGGACCCTGCCTGATAGCTTGTCCAATTCAACATATGGTTCTTACCCGTCAT
>NW_025999853.1:27756851-27764863 GCF_001458135.2 Marmota marmota marmota
TTTTTTAAGTAATGTCTTTAAGATTAACTAGGCTTCGAATGATGCAATAAAGCAATCTTTTTTCCGCCGTGAAGGTATCTCGACCACCTTCAATTTAACCTTTTAAAGCCTTTTAATTATCATCTATACTGTACTTTTAAATGTACTTTTTCACCACCTACAACTTCACTCTTTTAAACGAGGCTTAGATTCTGTTTAAATCGCTTCAATGTTAGTTTACATGGCTGCCCTTCAACCAAGGGCTTCTTTTTTTTTTTTTTTTAACTCCATTGAGAAGCTTTGTCTCAATCTGCCATGTACAAATATCTTTTTCTTCTTTCTTCCTTTCTCAAGCTTTTAAAGTAAAGTTTCTTGTTATAACTCATCCAAGCTTCATGTTCACACTATGAGAATGGAACTTTTATTTGTCTCTTTTACAGATGGGGAAAACAGATATAGAGAAGTTAAGTGACTCGTTTAAGATGACACTCATGTGTCCTTTGACCCCAAATCTGAGCTCCTTCTTTCCTTCTCTGCACGGGTTTTTCTTCTTTCTTACTGCATTCTTTCAGCCTGCTTTGATCCTCTTTTCATTTTTACTAGCCTCATAAGTCTGAATACTGAGTATAAAATGAGGTATAGTTAGATAAATTAAATAAATGAGAAACAAAAGCTCTTAAAATGAGAAGCAAAAATCCAAAGGGGGAGAAATATAAATCTAGACATTGAAGTGTAAAACGTAAATTTCAAGTTACTTTAATTTGTAATTCAATTACAAATTGCAGTATAAAACCATACTTCAAAATGACCTAGGGTCATAGCAAATGTTACTTGGAACACCATAAGATTTAGGATGATTCTGAGATCTAGCTGATATTTACTGAACCTGCATCTCTGACAGTAAGAGAGTTTTCCTGTGATTCATTTTCATGAGTTGTTCCTTAAGTTCATTTTAATATTTATTTTTCTGTCATAACTTTTTCAGAATGATTTAATTGGGCAAGTACTTGAATTCTTCATATTAATTAGGACTTTTCTCCTCAGTTCTCCTTTGATAATACTTTCTAAGTACTCTATCTGTACTAAAGAGGCAGATGAGGCACCTCTAGGCTAGCACAAGATTTAAGGAAGTTCCAATGGTCAGGTGCCAAACTTGCACTTGAACCACACTGAAAGTGAGTGCTTACTTAAATTGAGCAACCGGGGATTTCACTTGCTGAGTCCCAGTCCTGTGTCCTACTATACTATAATTTAAAGTTCTCCGTATTTTTCTAGTATGAAATATGTGCTTTTAGTTTCACTTAAGAGATGAAGAATCTGAAATTTAGAGAGGTTTAGAAAGGTCTCAGGGTAGTTAATACAAAGGGCCCATTCTAGAACTCAAGCCTCCTGATGATAATTTGATAACTGGAATTGAATTTTTATAAATCATCTGTTAGGCTCAGATGATAGTATCCATAAGAATGACTACTATTTTGCATTCCCTAGTTCAGATATTTGAGGGGTTGCAACACAGGCTGCCAGCCACGGTGAGTAAATGATGCTCAGGGCTCTCAGAGGACCACAGCCAGATTCTGTGAGGTTTCTTCTTTATGCTTTTCCAGCCCACTGTTTGTATTCCCTTTACCTTTGATTCCATGGCATCTTATGTCTTTGGTTGCTCAAAGCCTCTTGCTGTAGCTATTCTGTTAGAGACATTCTTCTCTGAAACTCTGGGCTCTAAACTGCTCTTTCATAATACAACCAGAGGAAGGTGGAAAGAACACAATCTGAATATTTCACTTACTTTATGTGGACTTGCTTGTAAAAGAAGCTCATTAAAACCTCAACTATTGGGTTGTGTAGCTAGCTATCTTGTGGGTTACTTTACAAGATTATAGGCAGGCAATGCTCTTTACAGGTAAAACCCCACATCAAACGGGAACATCTGACATACAACAACATTTGCCAACAACATTTCAGCAAAATGCCCTGAATATATACTCATTTTTTCAAGTAAAGATAACAGATTATAAAACATACTTTCCAGCATCTTCCAGAATACAGTGGTAAACTGGCAAACATAGACTTTAAAATAACCTGAGAGACTATACAAATTTCTATTACAATATGAGATAATACTAGACAAGTTTCTTTTGGAAGGAGTGAAATTGTCATTGTTTGGATACAGAAGTAAAGTAGAAGTTACAGAAACTAATATAAATAGGACTGGCTTAAATGATTTTTTCCCTCAAATATTCATCATTTTTGAACAAAACTACAGCTACTCTGACAAAGCACTGTGATCAACAGGTGTACAGAAATTGTAACATATGAGTTTGAAGTCTTCTTAGTACAGTACACTCTTCCTCGATCAATAAATACAATTATCTTCCAAATGATCTAATGTTTAATATATGCCTATACAGCTGTCTGTTTATAATGAACACCATTCCAAAATCCTCGTAGAAGGGAGGGATTTTAAATGACATAAATGGCTCCTGTATTCTAAAATGTGTTTTCTAAGAGTGCACATATTTTGCTTATAGGGAAAAATGGGCTATCTTTCAAATTCTAAAGCAATAAGAGAATGAGAATTTTATACATGTGATATCTAACATTTGGAATTATGATTTACTTTTCATTATAAATCTCTTACCCAACTCCCTTTGTTACCCAAATATATATATATATATATTTTATATATATATAATATATATATCTTAGCCTGTCAGACACACACACACACACATCATTTATATGATATTTCATTTATATAAAATTGTACTCAACAATTTAGTTTATATATGGTTACTTTTTCAATTGTATTGAATTACATTATTTATAATACGAAGAAAGTTAGCCATGGTATTATGCAAGTGGTAGAAAAGGACATAGTGAATTATACTGCTGACTTACGCATGAGGTTGGGCATCAACTTTGCTGTTCCCAATTCTTTAAAACTGGACCTCTTCCAAAACAAGTTACAAGTCAAATCATAAAAAGTAAATTTCATGAGTATTTGGGCAACCTTGAAGTATTCTTAAAGACAACCCAGTGAAATGGTAGATTCTGATAAATGGTAGAATTTGATGCGAAGTGTTTACAATAACCAGTACTTTAAATAATGTGCAGATTCTATATGTTATTATACGGACTTTGAATTAGAAATTGTTCATTATTCAGTATATAATGTTATGGAAATTGTGGTCAGCAAGAGACCAAGCACCACTGGGCAGGTTGGAGAATCAGGTTTATTTACTCCAGGGGACCCAGTTGAGCTAGCTAGTGCTCTGAAGGTCTAGGCCCAGAGTTGCAATTACATGGGACATTTATAGGAAATTTGACATCATTTTTTAACCATTACAACATTGGTGGGTTTGAATTCTTGGCCTATGTGTCCAAGACCATGCACAAGGAATTTGCAACAAGTAGTTCACAGGTGTAGAACAAAGACAGTAAAATACTTGCAAGTAGCCTTTACCACAGGCAGCAGTCACTCAAGATGACTTGAGTTTATCTCCCTAAGAACTATATTTCTAAGAATTAAGCCTACAAGTTTATAGTTTAGGCTGCAGTTAATTGGCATGTAACCGGTAAGACAGTTTATACTAGCAATTAAGTGATGAAGCTACTTTCCTATAGCGGTTCAGAAAATTACAAAATATAAGAAGAAATGACTCTTCACAGAAACCTGTTGAATCTCTGGCCTTGAAAGCCTGACCCAGGGGTGTTTACATTTCATGAGGGAGTCATCAGACTCCTAGAGACAACATTTTTTTTTTATTGGTTGTTCAAAACATTACAAAGCTCTTGATATATCATATTTCATACAGACAACTTTTTACAATCCAATAGATAAGGACCAAGGATTAATCAAGCTCCCTGTAGAGAAGCTGACAAAGAGAGTGGGGGAAATTAACCCTTTCCCCAGGTGTTGGTTCTTTATCATAAGGTTATTAAAATTTCACTTTATTATCAAGTTTGGTTTCTCCATCACAATAGAACTAATATCAAATATTGACTTATTTAGAAATCAAGGGGACTTCATAATATGATAGTTTTTTTTCTTTTTTGCATTGTAGAATAGGATTTTTTTTTCCTTCTATAATGGTATAGGATACTGTTGAAGAATAAGGAAATGTATAAGTTTTGCAATTTGACAGTTAATTTTAGTGAGGCTGAAATATCTTTTATTAAATAAAAAAATAGCATTTTATTTATTTTTCATTGATAAGCATACAGAAAAATGACATGAATCCTGAATTGCAAAAGAAAAAAATCATCTGGAAAAAGCTGATGCTGATTTCCAGACAGGTTATGATAGCACTTTCAGCTTTATATTGACAGTCATTTTTTTTCTCTATCCAAGGACACTGATGAATCAAAATTATGTGAATGAAATTTTGACAATAATGCAACAAACCATATGTTCCATCATTTTTTAAAGAAAAAAATAAAACTGCATTCTTCTCTAATCAGTTCTTCATTATTACAGAAATGGAGCTCTTAGTTATATACCTTTGAAATGCAAATTTTGATACTTCCCTTTGTCTGATTAATAATCACAGAAGTGTCTTTGAAAGCTATCCCATGAGCTTCACTGCAAGCCTCTGTCTATTTAATCCCCTGTAGTAGAAGAACAAGGGAGCCCTGAGCCAAACACCCAAGCTGTCTGTCCTGCATGCTACTAGGGCAGGGGCACTGTGGCCAGCTGAGATGCTGTTACTCACAGAGGTGCTGCCTTTCTCTTTACTCTCTTGCCTCCTGGATTCCTTGCTTCTCTCTGGGCTCCTCCCTAGCCTTCAGGCAACGTTTGGGTGACCCATGAAGAAATGGAAAATCTTGCAGCTCCAGCAAAAACGGTTAGTCTTTACCGCTTTATTGAACCTGAAGGACAGTTATTTTACTGCTATTTGGATTTAAAAACTAATTTGTTTTAGGTTGCTTTTATATGACATGCAAAGATAACTAATATTTTTGTTACAATTTTATTTTACAACACTGATTTGACGTATTTAAATGAAACAGTGTTGGATTGCCATAAAGTAGCAAATGTCGTAAGTTTGTAGTATGCCAACAATAAATACTTGCCATTGGATACATTAACAGGTCTCAGCATGTTATCAGTCCAAATTAAGCTTGTTATAGAAAAGTTTAGATTGAATCCTCATTTAAAAAATAATTATGTAGTCTCTTATGCTTTAGCATCTCAGTTTTTCAAAAGCACAGTTTTTAATTACTTCTTGGGACCTCTACTTATCAATTTTTAAAACACAACGTTATACATAGTCACTTTTCATATAAAGTAGCAAAGTTGGGCACATCATATATTTTAACTTTAGCCACTTCTTTTTTAATTCAACGTCCTTTCAGTTTTATCTCTATTTGGAACATTGATTTTCTAGAAGTTTATGATGGATAAAATGAAATTTCAAATACTAATTTCATTTTTTGGTTTAGTTTTGTTGTACTTGATTTTTGTTTTATTTTGTTGGCTGTTGTTGAAATCCATTTGATTACCACAAAGTATTAAAAATACAGTTACTCTTTTTGCTTCAGTAATGTATTTTGTGTAATATTTCTCTATCATATATATGTAATTATATATTATCAGAAGTTTGTATTATAGCACATTACATTTGAAAAATTATATGCTGAAGAATTGAGTAGATTTGGAATGACCAGGTCAAATGTTTGCAATATCATGAAAATCCATTATGTATAAATGTATTTAAAATTAAATTAGAATTAATTCAGAGCTATATTATTGCCCTGTATTCCCTCTTGATCTGGGAAATTAATAGTTGTACATTGTGGTAAAAATCTCTATATATGCTTATGTAATGATAACATTTTATATAAAAATGTTACTTTTGCTAGGAAAAATTTCTGTATTCATTTGAATTTCTGTATTCATTTGAAATTAACTTATATTTACCTGCTTTATTAATCATTTCCTGCTGCTAACACAGAAAGAATCTGAGGAAGGAAGCTGGGCCCAGGTAGGAAATTTATATGCTTTAAGCCAAGTATCATTTAGTAGGCTATGAGGATAAAAATTAGGAAACTACCGTAAGTCATATTTGAAATATTTGAAATTTTTACTTATCTCAATATTAAGCTGATATGGATGCTTAAATATATGTTACATGTGTCTTTTTTAAATAGGATATTTTGCAAATAATATCATAATCATTTCATAACTGGTTTCTATGGCAAGGTAATTTTATTTCTTCCCCAAAGAATGATCTGTAACTTCAGTATCTCTGAAATCACCCCTGGATGTATTTTAACAGGAATCACTCAAGTTGGATCTATGGGGGGAAATTTAAAAGGCTAATTTGGAGTTCTATAAGCTTTAGGGTATCCTGTAGAGTGTATGAGGACTGGGGCTCATACAGGTGTATGAGGAACAGGTGTCAGCACTGCAGACTGCATGTCAAGAAGACACTGTCTTTTACTACAGTGACCACAGGCAATAAGCATCTATGCTTTCAATAAACATGTTTGTAAGGAAGCTGCACATTTTCTACAGTATTTCTAGATGTTGGATAACTAAAGAATAAACGTGTTATGATCAGTGTGATTCAAACGTGAACATAAGAAAAGTTTGAGTAATATTATTAGGACCTATATTTAAGCATATTGTCATAACTTAGAATTGCATTGAATTTTGATCTTATTAAGAGTTTTATCAATTTTAAAAAAGGGAAGCTCCTAGATTTTCACTAGGTGTATAAGTTAGAAGTGTAAATTCCTGGTTTGATTTTTATGCAGTAAAAAAACATGTATAAATAGAATTTTATAGGAAATTCTGTATTAAGAGAGATAAAAAATATCCTTTAAAAAATGAGTTTAGTGGTGATCGTTGATTTGATTTTTATTTTAGTTGTTGTACCAGTATTTGGCAAGTTCAGTTCTTATTATTATATTAAAGAATTAGATTGTCTTTCATAGTTTTGAATCATGCCCTACTTCTTTAAGTACAGTTTCAATTGATTGATTTCTAGAAAGAGCTTCGATTATGGTCTTTATGAAATGCTACCCACATGCTCTTCTAGGGAATAATAACTTTGATTTAATGCTTCAGCACTCTGTCTGCCTAACCTCATTGCTCTTTTCTCTATTTGTTGAAACTTTAATTTCATATCCAGGTTCACTATTACACTGGCAATGGTTGCATTGAAAAGAGGGAAATGTTGGAGTACTGGCTGACAGATATAAATAAAGTTAAATAGACTGATTAATATAAAGAAGGAATCTTGAAGCTCAAAACTCATAGTATATCTCTAATTCGAATTTATTTATTAACAAATTACATATTTAGACAAAGTATAATTCCTTTTGATAATGTAAAGTGGGCAGTCAATTATGTTCTATAGGCAAATAATTTGATAAATGTAGTCTGAGTTCCATTTTGTATGAAAGTAAATTGAATATTTATAGGCTTAATATTATTTCTCCAGTGTTTTCATGTCAGAGTAATTAAATATCAGTTATAATAATGGATAATATCCTCCAATTACCATCTCACTTTATTGGTTAAGAAACTTGACTGCTATAAAACAATTCTAGTGTCCTGTTTTTCTACAGACCCTGGCTTATGGAGACATGAACCATGAATGGATTGGAAATGAATGGCTGCCCAGCCTGGGGTTACCTCAGTACAGAAGTTATTTTATGGAATGCTTGGTTGATGCAAGAATGTTAGATCATCTAACAAAGAAAGATCTTCGTGTCCATTTAAAAATGGTGGATAGTTTCCATCGGTAGGTGTTTGCCAAAGAATATTAAAGTGAAACAATAAATAATGTGTATGTTATTAAAACAAAAATAGATGTTAGACACATAAAAATGTGCTATTCAAAATATCTATGTTCATCTACTTGGAAAAATATTTCCAGGCAGCAGGGGACAGAGATTGCAATGTAGAGCTGTGTTTGTATTATATACCCAAAATTTGTGGAAATATGCCAACAGAAAATTTCATTTTCATAGAGCTTAAGTTGATTTTGGGGGCCTGAATCTTTAGGAAATTCCATGTTTGTAGT
>NW_025999853.1:27765817-27794154 GCF_001458135.2 Marmota marmota marmota
TTTCCCCATGCACCATTTTTTTTTTCAATTTTTTTTTTTTTTTTTTTTTGCCGTGAGACCTTTCTTCTCTAAATGCAGAGCTCTCCTGGAAACACCCCACTCTGCTTATATAACAGTGTTCTCCTACATCCTGGCCTGGGTTTACATTCTGGAGGGAATACCTCACTGTCACAACACCTTTGACATTCATCTGCAAGCCTGTGTTCGTGATGCTGCAACATTTTCCTTAATAACCCTTTTCTTGCTACCTGATCTTTTAAGGATCAATTTTCTGCTCTTCCTTTCCACATAAAGTCTCAATATCTGCTG
The DNA here is from genome assembly GCF_001458135.2 of Marmota marmota marmota. Taxonomy (NCBI): domain Eukaryota; kingdom Metazoa; phylum Chordata; class Mammalia; order Rodentia; family Sciuridae; genus Marmota; species Marmota marmota. Next base: position 27,766,127 of record NW_025999853.1, read on the forward strand.
ACTCTTTCTCCCCTGTAATACTCGGTTATCAGAGTTGTTGACTGTTCCTTTTCCTATTTTTTTCTCTATTGTATTACTGAAATTACTCATGTCTTGTGCTTATTTTCTCCTCAGCTTAAGAACAGGGTATCCATTTCTAACAATTTTCCTTGTATCTCCTTCAGGTGACTTTAAATTTTTTTTGTAAATGAGTAAAATATGAATTTGTTAGCACATAATGTAGAGAGACCTAAATGGAAGGCAAAGACGTATAAATGAACAACATGACCCAGGTTATTTTCAAAGCTGTATTTCTTATTTTGTAAATAATTTTTCTCCTCTTTAGAAAGAAAATGCTTTGTAAGCGTTGTGTGCCTAGAATAATTATAAACTTATTTCCCTCCAATACTAGAGGACTGAATTGGAAATGTAATTTATCGACCAGATGCCCTAAGAAATTGTGCATAGTGTTGCCTAGTATTCAGCAAAGGAAAGTCTCCACCTGCTGAGTAAATTTAATGTGTTATTTTTTTTTAATAACAGAACAAGTTTACAGTATGGAATTATGTGCTTAAAAAGGTTGAATTATGACAGAAAAGAACTAGAGAGAAGACGAGAAGCAAGCCAACATGAAATAAAGGGTAATATGTCTGTCTTTCATATCAAATTCCTTTTCTCTGATGTTTTATCTTTTCTTTCTTTCTTTTTCTTTTTTTTTTTTTGGTATATACATTGCAATGGTCATTAAGTAGCATACCTTTTTGGTTAGAAGTGTCATTGTCATTTGTTTTCCTAATTATAACACAGGAAAGGAAATTGTCACATTATAGAGTGAATATTTCATTTGGGACATATTATTGATTTTTTTGAATGGAGATTTATCACTCTGGACCTGTTAATTTTGTTTATATTGAAAATATCTCCATGCAGATGTTTTTGTCAGACTTTTAATGGAACACTGTTGTTATGATTCAGAGAAACATGGATATTTACTCTTTATTGCAATTCTACTTTGACTTACATAATTTAAATTTTCAGCATCCCAAAATTTTCTTTTGGATGATAATTGCACATATAGAAGCTTTTCCCCTAGAAACTAGATTAGTGCATCAATAATTTTAGCTGAGCATGGTTTTAGGAACATTGTTAATTCTGCAACTACTCTGTATACAAAACTAATTAATTCAAATACCAAGAACCGCATATTGCAGATGTATTGAGAAGTATCATATTTAATAATTAAACATTGCATTAGTTTTGTGTTACTATAACAAAATACTTGAATGTATGTTGAAATTACTGGTTAAAAATATTTTTCTGTATATGGTTCATTGAAGAGTAACTAGACACACATGGATTTCTCCTAACACTTCATTGGCTCATTACTGAGGAGCAAGAAAGTGTTTTTCCATTATCAAAGTCGAGTTGTTTGATTTTGTTTCATTTTGGAGACCTAGGAAATTGGAGGTCTTTTTCAGCACATCGTTCTTCAGTTGAATTGAAATTTGGAAACTAATGGACCAAAGACAGACTCCCAGAAGGCAGTGTGTATTTGACCTAACAAAGGGTGTTTCAGCTCACAAATAGATTTTGCCGATGGGAGACCACTTTCTAGTTTTCTTCCTGAAGTATTTTTTTTCAATCAGATTTTATAATGCCTTGTTTCACCACATGAAATGCTTCACATATAGATAGATCTAAAAGAGAAGAATTACCCATTGGGCTCTATACCAAATGTTATATTAGTATTTGGCAATTGCTGGTTAGAGTGTAGCCTTGAGAAAAACTGCCATGATTCACTATGATTATATACAAATAACTCCATATGCTAACTAGCTATGAGTGAGATCATAAATAGCCTCTATTTCCTATAATTGATCTGGTGGCATTTACAGGAATAACACTCAACTGTAACTAGAGGTCTTGGTTAATATCTGAAGTGTTAATTAACCCTGACCTTAATAAACAGCTTTCTAAAGTGAAAAAAGTATCAAGAATGTACTAACATTTAATTTGTTGCTAGGAAACAGTCAACATTTATTATTTAGGTCAAGAGGATTCCTACAGAACATTAAAGTCAAGGCACAAATTATGCCTGAAAACAGGTTTATAGAAAGGGGCTCTGATTTACAAAATGAAAAAAAGAGTATGTTGCTCTTCTGAAAAAGTTGAATTAATGCTTTATTTGTCTTTACCCACAAAATGTATTATTTTATATATTTGACCACTCTTGATTACAGGTATTACAATGGAAATTTTGATTGACATATATTTGCAGAAAAATTATGGCAGCCTAACATATCTTAGACTACCAAAACATTAACCCAATTCTAGAAAAGAACAAACACTTCTAACTCATAACTCTACCTAGGAAAAAGAAAACTGGACAATTTTTAGTGTGTTTTTGATGAAAATATTTCCATTAATCTTTAAAAATAATGTTGAATTTAGTAAAATCACACAGAGAACTGTTGCTGCCACCCATACCTACCTGCCCAGCTTTTAATGTTCAAGTGCAAGATAACCAGTAGTTCAAAGAATCAGTTGCAGTCAACAGCAGCTGATAATGTAACCAAAATATAATACTAACCAACTCACATCTCATTTTCTGAGGCTTCACACCTCAATCGAAAAAGCTAATGCAAACTCAGAGGAAAACCTGCACTTCAGAACTCATCACTGGAGACCCAGCAAACTTATAACATAAAATTCCCTATTTACTAAAGGTCAATGAGAAATTTGACCTCCTTTGCTTTGCTAAAGACACAGGAAAAGAAAAAGAAAAAACTCTGAAAGGGACAATAAATATCCTACTTCCTGCAAAAATTCATTCTGCTCTGGATGAAATAGGTAGTGGTAAAAAGACTGGGAAGCAGACATCCCTCACCTGTTCTTTATGGTTAAAACCAAAGAAAGACTTAGCACCTTTCTTTTCAAATGAGATTATTCCAAGCCAAATCAGAAGTTAAGTAAAGAGATGGGGGTAGATACATCTGTAGTTTTCAGATCATATACAAATGCTTTATCGGCATCATGGATGAACAGAAACAAAAAAGAGAACACATTTAAGAAACTTCTATTTATGACTATAATGAAGTACATTGAACAAAACAAATTTTTAACCAATAACAAGTAGAAAGGATAGATAAATCAATAAAGAGCTATTTAAAGGTAGTGGAAAGCAACTCAGACAACCAGGACTAGAGATCTTGGACAAAAGAGAAAATGCATAGCTAAATGGTAAACCAGACATCCAGGACTGCTTCTTCCGAGTCTCATAGAGCACAAGGAGAAAGGGGGTTGAAATTCAGAGGTGCCAAACTGCCAGGTTTGGAGGAATCAAGAACCTGGAAATAAGCTTGACATTTGTTACAAATTTTCTCATGACACATTGGTGAACTTTTAAGAGGAATAGAATTGGTGACCTTTTAAGAGGATTAGAATTAGAAGAAAAAAAAATTGATGTCTGGCATTCGATTTTAAAAATCAAACAGTTCAGGTAATGGTGAAAAGGAGGAAGATCAGGAGAATAAAATCAGAAAATAAGAAGATATAGTCTGCAGTTGACCTTGACACTGTACTTCCCCTGACCCCAGACATGAACTTTAAAACAACTATGATTAGTGTGTTAGGGATCATTACTTTACTTCTTTAATGTTAAACAGAAGAAAACTCAAGTTGGTTCTAAATGAATGCATTAGGACAAATTAATAATGCCTTTGAAAAAATTAATATAAAATATTCTTCCCTCTTCCTGCAAATTCTACCTTGATTTTATAGAAAATGGAAATAGGGGAAAGTAAACAGCCAAGGCTGAAAAATGTTTCTCAAAATATTTTTAAGCCTTTTCTGGAAAAGGTATAAATTTCAATCAGAAACAAAAATTAACAGGAACACTTACTTTAATACAGTAATTTTTTCCTTTCTACAAGTAGGAAAAATATTTCAATGTTTTTCATTGACCCATATCCCTTAAAATTTTTTATTTTCTATGGAGCTTTATGGTTCTTCTGACTATTTTATTAGTTTGCATGTTACATTCTGCCAACTCATAATGAGAATAAATAGAAAAGAAATGATAAAATATGCTTTTCTAAGTGTTCATCTAAAAAAAAGAACATATGACATTTCTCTGAAGGTTTTATTTTTAGGAAATAGAAATATAAGTGTTTTGTACCTCAATAAGCTACTAATTTTTCACAAAAGCAAAACAACTTGCAACTTGACCAGTACTTGATTTTTGAATTAGTATGTTATTGGAAATAATGAATTAAAAATATTAGGGTATCAGTGTACTTAGTCCTTGTTATTATTTTACTGTTCTTTTTGTTTTATAAATTACTCTGTGTGAGAATAAAAATCATTGAGTGTATATGCAATATTTAAGTAGCGGTTAATAAATATTTCTGATGAAGAACAACAGTATTAGATCTTTTGCTGCTTACTCTGTGTTATCAAGACACAAATAAGAAATGTCTCCCTCTGGTGGTAAGAACATTGAACTTCAGATGGACTCCTAGGGCTGTAGTATGAAAATAAGAAACTTTGTGACATGTTTCAATAAGTGTTGTTGTTTCAGTGATAGGAAACATTTTGAAAATGACAACTTTGTTTCCGGACTAGGTGCCTTAGGGAGTGGGCCAATCAGCATAAATGTGACTTGGTCGGATACCTGTGGTTTGTTTCAACCAGAGGTTGTCTTCACTGAACAAAGTACTACAGGCTAACAAGATGCATCTCTTTCCCCAGATGTGCTGGTATGGAGCAATGATCGAGTTATTCGCTGGATACAAGCAATTGGACTTCGAGAATATGCCAATAATATTCTTGAAAGTGGCGTGCATGGCTCACTTATTGCCCTGGATGAGAACTTTGACTACAGCAGCTTAGCTTTATTATTACAGATTCCAACACAGAATACTCAGGCAAGCCCCTTTGTGCTGAAGTCTCATTGGTCTTGGTTAATGTAATGACAAACTTAACTTTTAGAGGAAAAATGCAGCTCTGTGTTCACAATTCTTGTTTTTTAAAATTAAACTTATTTTTAACTGATACAATAAAAACATAAAAATCATACATACTAATGGGGTAATGTGATGTTTCCATATATATTATACTGTATAATATTTAAATCAGGCTAAACATATGTATTTACTCAAACATTTATCATTTCTTTAGGGTGAAAGTATCTAAATCATTTCTTCTTGCTTTTTGAATTTAACAATAGCACACCAGAACATCTTGTATCTTTGTAGTTGCAACTTAGCACCCATTAATTAACCTTCCCACTCCCTCCCTATACTTTCTTCAGTCTCTAGTGGCCACAGACTACACTCAACTGCTATGAGATGAACTTTCTTAGATTCCACATATGTTGAAGATCATGCAATACTTGTCTTTTGTGCCTGGCTTATTTCATTAAACATATTCATAATTCTTAGTAAAAGTTAGCTCAATCTTTGAAATGTGTCACCAAGATATTAATTTCAAGCTACTAGATTTCTAGCCAAAACAAAATCATAAAATTAAACAAGAAGGGTGTTGAAGGTTTTCTAATTTCTTCCCTGAATGCCAAATTCCCAAAACAATATCCCTGACAGATGACCATCAGTTTCTTCCTCTCTGATAGGCAGTTCTTTCTATTAAATTGTCTGAATTATGCAGACACTTCACATTGGGTGTGCCAATGATTACCAAATCCAGATAATTATTTGAATCAGTGGAGTTTCATTCAAATTAAAAGTAATCTCTCCAATCTACATCACATCCCTCTAAGAAATCAGTTATGAAGGAATAGGGCACAGGGATTTTTAATATCTAAACTGTCTCAAAATGACTGTTGGCCAAATTTGAGAAGTACCTGCATAACTCTGATAAAAATTTATAGTCCAACTTCACTTTTTCTTTTGTTTTGAATATTTCAAATTTTTATGAGATACTCAATTGAAATAAAGTAAGAAAGTGGGATCAAAGATTATTGATCTCAGAAATAGATGTGAGACAATCTATCTACTCTTCCATGGACAAAAGAAAATGGCCCTCACTAGTATTTATAGCTAAAATTTGCAGTGACTTAAAGATATGGAGAAATAAAATCCTCAAGATCCCATAACAAAACTGCAGTTTGTAATGCATTCTCAGATAAATATAATGTATGTAATTTCTTTTTTAAGTAAAATGTGATTTCATTGATGGTAACTCTAACTTGTTGTCAACAGGCAAGGCAGATTCTTGAAAGGGAATACAACAACCTCTTGGCCCTGGGGACTGAACGACGACTGGATGAAGTAAGTTCTTACCCAATATTCAAAAGGGACCTTACCTGGTGGCACAAAGCCCTGCGTTCAATGCCCAGGACCCCAGAACAAAAACAAAAACTGATCTGGATCTTCAAGAGCATAGGAAAAATGACAGAACATCCTTACTTTTAAGGAATGGTCCTTGGAAATTAACAAAATACTTGTTTTGTGGATAGAATCTAAATTTTTCCTCATGATTAGTCTTAAATATCAAATGATATTATTTAGTTTTGGAAAGAACATTATGCATTCATAAATATATCACTTTAGCACTTAGAAACACTGAAAAGTAATTCAAATGGCAGTTTTTTTCAACATGAATGACTAAAATATTGAGCAATTTTTTAAATTATAAGCAATTGAAACATTAACATTGATAAGTTCAGCTTTTTAATAAGAAGATTCTTGTTTCTTAAATATTATTTCTTCTCAGAAAATATTAGGATATTAAAGTAAAAAAATTCAATAAATATTTTCAATAAACATTCTATGTTCAATAAATTAATCTTTTTCATTATTTTAGAGATCAATATTTCATTTTCCATAAAAATAAATGAAATAACTTTTAACAATCAAAAGATGTGAAAGCTATGTTCATGCTAGAATCCATATACATATGAGATATATATACATATTTATATGTATATATGTTTAAGCTATATGGAAGACAGTAAATACATAAGAAACCTCCTGAATGAATGAATGTGGGAGGTGTAGTAAACCCTGTGATTGACAGAAACTTTTAGTAGTCCTGAGTTTTTTGCAAAAGTTTTCTAGAAGTGAAAAGGAAACCTTATTATGAAATAGAAAATACAGAGATACATAATTCTATGTTGCAAACTACAGGTGTTTCTTGGCTATAAAAGTAGGCTGTTTAAAATGATTTTTGTGAATGAACTAAGAAAATTCTAAAATAGGGCAAAAATTCTATATTCAAATGGGCAAGGCAGATGATCTTGATATTATAAAACCCATACTCTTCTTTATGGAGGAGATTATGGTAAATAATATATATTCTATAATCTAACTTTTAATAAATTCATTCTTTTGTCCAATCAGGATATTTATCAATTTTTTTTTTAATTTTGGGATTTTTTAGTTGTAGTTGGCAATATCTTTATTTTATTTTTATGTGGTGCCTAGGATCGAACCTAGTGCCTCTCACATGCTAGGTGAGCGCTCTTCTGAGCCACAACCCCAGCCCCTTAACAATATTTTTAAAAATTCATTTAATACTTAATTGATTTTAGTGTTAAAAGTTTTTTTAGCAGTATTTTTAGTACCTATTCTAAATTGCTGATTCAAAAAGGTAGTCTGATGAACTCCTACACTTTATAATACAATTTTCTTATTTAAAATTAGAAAGGAATAACCAAATTATTAAAGATCTAGCCTATTGCTACATTCTAAAATGTGGATTGGCCTTAGGACACTGTCTTGGTAGAGACAGCAGCCTACATGGGATATGATGTTGCATCCTGAGGGTAATGAACAAGCAGCAAGTTCTGTTAAATGGGATGTGACTATCTGCTTTAAAAATAGTCAACCTCTTTTATTTATTTTTAAAAGCACAATACATTATTTTATTATTTAAACCCTATAGTCTCTTTTGTTCAACTTCTTTTTGAAAGAACAAAGATAGCCAAACAACTTGCCTAAAATCATAGTGGATTTATTTCTTGGACTTTGCTGATCACATTCATATTCAACTGAAACAGTCTGAGAAGTGCTGATATACCTTTGTGGGCTTTAATTATAAAGATATCTTTTAATCCCATCTCATGAAAGTGTTTGTTTTTTCTCCCATGACATTGTTTCATTGTGGCATTCTGTCGTAAACATACAGTATGCTAAATGACCAGATATAAGGAGTCAAATAAAACTCAACTTATTGACTAATTTTGAAGCCCTGAATACATATGTTATAGGAGTTGCATAACCCTACAATGCAATGTAGGGTTTGGTAGAACTGAGGGATATTTGTACTTAAGGCTAGCTTAATTCCTAGCTTCTTAATTCCTACTTAATTCCTAGCTTCTCTAGGAATTCAAAAGTCTGAGAGGCCATAACCATGAAATTGTTTCTTTTCTTCATTTACAAACATTTGGAGATCTAAGCAATATTAAACACAATAGTTGAGAACAAGAATGGCAGACATCTTTTAACTAAAATTTGGTTATCAACATGAGGTATTTTAACAATGAATATATGTATTAATTTATTTTCAATTTCCCACATTGACTTTAAATGTCAGTTAGTTAAATTGGTAGTCTATTAAGAATTCCATATAAACCAGGAGTGGTGGTGTACCTGTAATCCCAGCAGCTCAGGAGGCTGATGCAGGAGGATTACAGTTCAAAGCCAGCTTCAGCAATTTAGCAAGGCCCTAAACAACTTAGAACTTGTCTCTAGATAATTTTTTTAAAGGGGTGCTAGTGAAGTGCCTCTGGGTTCAATCCCTGCTACCAAAAACAAAACAAAACAATACTCCCAAGAATTCTTTATATTGTTGTTCATTTCTAACAATGAAATTTGAGCTTAAAATCAATTTCCCACATTGACTTTAAATGTCAGTTAGTTAAATTGGTAGTCTAGAAGAATTCCATATAAACCAGGAGTGGTGGTGTGCCTGTAATCCCAGAAGCTCAGGAGGCTGAGGCAGGAGGATCACAGTTCAAAGCCAGCTTAGCAATTTAGTAAGGCCCTAAACAACTTAGAACTTGTCTCAAGATAATTTGTTTTCAAGATGTTTACTTTAAAGATGCCAAACCTTAGATTCACAATCACATGGAAAGTCCTATAAACACATTCCTGCTTCAGATCTCCTAATTCCTCATTTTGGAATCCTTTGAGCTCTGGAGATTAAGCATAACTATTCCATTTGTATACTCCATGGACTGAGTACAAGTAGTCTGTTACATGTTTCTAGGCACACAGTTTCATGTACCTGGACTAGTTGCTTGTTTTCATAACAGCACTTTCTGACTCTGTACCTGCAGACTGATGACAAGAATTTTAGACGTGGCTCAACCTGGAGAAGGCAGTTTCCTCCTCGTGAAGTACATGGAATCAGCATGATGCCTGGATCCTCAGAAACCTTGCCAGCTGGATTTAGGTTGACCACAACATCGGGGCAGTCGAGGAAAATGGCCACGGATGGTACGGATGGTACAGTAGCTTTGTATTTTGGCTTGTAAAGTTAAATGCTCGTTTAGCAAAAGCAAGTGTAATTCTCTAACCTCGCATAGCTTTGTGGAATTAATTCTTTTCTTGAGTTGGTTTGCTCTGCTTGAAATTTACTTTGCTTTCATCAAAAGCCAGACACTTTTGTAAACTGCTAATGCATGAACTCATGGCACTTTATTCATATTTTAAAAATAATTTATAGCATCCTAAAAAGACTGACATTGGCTAATGTTCACTCTAGGAAGCATAAAAGACATCTGCATGACTTGTGTTTCTTTACTCTTCCATTCCCAAAGCAAATAATTTGTTTAAGGTAGAGATTGGATTTGGACATGGTAAATGGCAATTAACCCCACTGAAACCTTGCATGTTTAAATACTGCAAGTTTTGTCATCTTAGAATCCAGAGCATCAGAATTTTTACCTCTGACCAAGGCCAGAGGCCTTAAATAAACCAGCACAGTCATGAGAAGAGAATTAAACACAAAGCCAACAGTAATGTCCCAATAGAATTTCCTTCGGTGGACATTAGACTTTTGCTATATAAGGAAAACAGTCATTCTGGAGAGACAACAGTGAAATTGTAGTCGCAAAATGATTTCTGTTTGTTAAACATCAAAGAAAAATATTATAAAAATATTATCTCTTTATTAATCACTGAGAATCATTATTTCTCTTCAAGGTCACAGCTTAAAAATTAGTTTCAGCATAAACCATGGTCTTCTCATTTCTTATATCTAATTAATATCTTCACATTTCTTATATCTTATTAATATTGTGGAACATGATAGCAAAATTCATGAGGAATTTAGCATGATTAAAATTAGCATAGAAGTTCCTCAATACTTGGAGAAAAACATAATTCACCATGCTGAATTCTCTGAGCCACTTCCACAACCAAAACAGAAGCACCCTGGGGAGCTGTATTGTTAAGATTTCTTCTAAGGAGGAATACATGACCACTGGAAAGTTCCATAAATTACATTGGGATACATTTCCATTAGCAACTGGGTCTAGAGAAGAGGAACGTGAGTGGCTTATATCTGAAACAAAGAAGGTCTGCTAATATGTTCAGTATCCCTTTAGGCAGAGAAAAGAAATCTTTCTCATCTGAAATCTCGTACTCAATCATCCAAGAACCTCTAAAGCCCTTTTCTCCATTTGCAGTTGCTTCATCAAGACTGCAGAGGTTAGACAACTCCACTGTTCGCACATACTCATGTTGACAAGCCACTCAAAGGAGGCAGCACTGACCTGCTGTGAGTAGTTTCCCTTTGGCTGACAAACCAGCAAAAGAAAAAAAAAAATGGAACCTACATAGACTAGTAAATAGGCGCTGTGCCTTTTGGTATGGCCTAGCAGTACAGAGGTGAGATAACCCCTTTGAACTGATAGAGGGGGGAAAGGAATCTTCTTTTTAACTCTTAGTTTGGTATTTCCTATCACCACCTGTCTGCTATGGTTGAAAGGTCTGTCTGTTGGAGGCCTATCAGTTAGTTATTACACTCGACTGGTGGTTAACCGTAATGTTTTCTACTTTTCAGAAGGATTTTGAACTGATTCTCATAGCATTTTATTAATAAGATTTTGGCACTTAAAATTTAAACATTTTAAGTGACTATTTTATAATAAGGCAGCCAAAGTAGGCAGATGGGAATTTAACAAGTTCTTAAGAGTCACATAGTGGCAGAGAGAGGAAAATGACTTAGAAGTGTTAAAACAAAAGTAGAAACTGAAAACGTTGAACTCTCAATATGTTGCTTTTCAGTGGTGTGATTTATATTTGTTGAAGACAAGTATGAATTTTATTAAATACTTGGAGCCTATAAGATAGGACTAAAATGAAATTAATTTATAAGAATGGAAGATAGAAACAGCCACAAACCCTGTTGTATAACCATAATATGTAGTGTATTTGTGTTTAGATAAATACCAGATGAAACTACTTCCAAATCCACACAAAAGGGCACTTTATTGAAAAATAATTTTATAACAAAAACCATATTTTCCTAGTGTCAAGTGTTCACATATTATTTTGACCTAAAACACAGCTTTATCGAAATACTCTAGAATTTTCAATGAATTAATATTTTGGAAAAAAAAAAACTTTTGAAAGCAATATTTAGAATGAAATGTGTGCCCAGGGGTGGGACAGGAAGCAGTAGTAGGTACCAGCAGCTCACCTTGTAGTGTTAATTCACTGCTCTAACCCAAAAGCTCCACAATCAGCTGGGCTCTTGGGCCCAACATGGAGCTGATATGCTGCCTTATTTGAATCACTATTTGAAACCAATAAAACAAAAAACATCCAGATAAGAAGTTTAATTTCAGAAAGTACAACCATACCATTAAAATTTTAATTATGGCATACAATTTGGCATATAATTAGGCATGATCTAAAGTATATAATAATTTGGCTGAACAAAAGGCTTTCCAAAATACTGTTTATAATTGATTCTACATGCAATAATTTCCTCAGGAATCGAATATTTCATTAATTCACAAATGACTATTTAGTATGTTCAGTAGTGCTTGCTTCTCAGCTCTTGACTGATGGGTAGAATTACTTTTTAACTATTTGCAATGTGTTTTCTTTTTTTTTTTTTTTTTTTGTGCATGGCATTCTGGTTCACATTTCCTACTTTCTTCCATTAAGTGGGATATAATGGTATTTATTTACAACTAGTAAATCCAGAACAATCGATTTTATTTTGGTGAAACAGCACCTTTGTTATAATTCAGACCATACTATTTACTGTTTCTTTTGTTTCAGTAAGAATAATTGTGAGCATTTCTTAAGCATATTATGGCTAGGAAGAAACTTTGATGCCATACCACTGTCACAGAGCCTTGAAATCATGTTGTACCTATCATCATTATGTTTTCATCACAATTAAACAAAATAATCTTTTTAAGAGCTCTAAAATATATGAACTAGAAAATATAAATCCCTTCCATTGAATAGGTCAACTGAACCCAGTGCATAATTAGCATGCTGTCAAATTTCAGAAGAAGGCATGCTGACATTTTATGTGACTTCCTTTGTTTATGTTACTTCTATAGTTTACCCAAAGTTGAGCAAATCCTACTATTTTAGTTCCTTGCACAAAAGTGGACAAGATCACTTGATACTGATGTCCACTATGGTTTAGGTCTTAGATGATGTTCTTTCCATTACATGGTAGGACAGGTGTGGGCAGGATACATGAATGTGCATCAGAGTAGGGAACTGGATTCACCAGGCCAGGACCTTTCAGTGAACTAACCCTGTTCATTACATATTTTAGATGTCGTGTTTTCAGTCTACTCTACCTAAAGTGCATCTAAAGCACTCCACCATCTAAGAAGATGAGCAGTGAAACCTCTGTGAAGACCGAATTCGAAGGAAATAATGACAAGTCGTGATTTATTAAAAATAAAATGTGATTCCGGGGGTTATCAGATATCAAATTTGATTAGTTTACTACAATTGTAATAAAATGCTTAAGTCATTTGAATAAGACGCATCATCCACATCATAAATTCTGTACAACAGATGCTTTTATGAAATGGAGCCACTTGTTTTTCATGTTGTAATATACTAGGCATTTATGTATTACTGTGTATTTCTTTTTAAATGTGTAAGTCTTATGTAAATGGATATAAATATGATTTTTTAAAAAATAAAATATATGGTTCATGGAGTCTTGAGTGCAAACATTTGACAATTCCAAGTACTGTTTGTATTTTACCATTTCACCATTTTTACAGTTTTTGAATTGTAACAAGTCAAATCAATATGTTTCCTTGAAGCATGTTTCATGCTTCAACATGTTTCTCCTTCAAGTCTGTTAATCCTTAAAGCTGAATACCTGCCTCTGATCATGTAAAAAAGAATGATTTAACCTGGAACTGGAGCCAAAAATGACCTTTAAAGGCAATCAGGGATGTCCTTATCTCTAGAAATAGCACTGTGATGGCTTGATCTCCTTTTCAATACAAACAAAGCCAAACTGTTTACAAGAGTCAAAAGCAATTATTTAAACAAATTTATATTTAAAAAAAATCTTCTCTTGTTACCTGTGGACCAAGAAAAAACAAAACAAAACAAAAAAATAAAACACTTCTTTCCTAATAAACACATGTTCATTCAAATACCTTGAACCGTCAGCCCACACTGGACAGTGAATGTCAACCACAGCAGAGACTGAGGCTCATTTCCACTGGAAAAACAGAACCCAGATACCCTTCCTTTTTGTCAATGGAACAGAGCATTTGCCAGACTCATGACTAATGTTATAAGCTTTTAGCCAACATGGCCTTCTTGCGACTTCCCTGAAGTCAGTTTTATCAGAGGAAATAAACAAAAGGCAGAATGGTTACATATATAGTGTATAAAAAGTATAGAGGAGTAATCTCTTCCCTGTGGCTTTATTTGGTGGTGTTATTGTTGTTTATTCTTTGTTTATATGGAAGATTTCAAAGTAAAATCTATTTAATAATACCATTTATCTAATTGCTGATTTTCTGCTGCTTGATCTTATTAAGCGCAAGACCTGTCATTAGTAATTTCTTTTTGTACTTTAATTTGCTGTTTGCACGTACATTACATTTGTTTTGATGTCTATTTTTGTTTAACAGATACAGTCAAAAGGTAATGGTAACAGAAACCCTCTCCATTGTCAATAAAAAAATACTTCCAGTTCTCTGTTTAAGCTTTATTTTCTAGTAACATAAAATTTGACAATTTATTTGAATTATAATGGATATCACTCTTTCAGTTACTCTCAAATATTTAACTTCAAAAGTAAGTCCGCCACTAGAGGGAGTACTAAACTAGCTTATGGACATGATTTTAAATTTTCTTAAAATGCTGGTTGAGCAAAAACAAAGTAAAATATCTAAATTCATCTAAAAATGGGGAACTTGATTCATAAAAATGAAATGTGATATAGATGCTATATCACATATAGATATAGATTTGCATTTACTCTTATACACCATTGTGATAGCTTTCACTCCAAAGAAATACCTGCAAAATGAATTTATAAAGGGAAAAAAAAAATTTTTTCAGTTCACAGTTTTGGAGGCTCCAGTCCAAGATTTGGCAGAGCCATTGCTTTGGGCCTCTGGTGGGTATGCCAGATGGCACCTTTGGTGCATGTGGAAGAACAAACAGCTCACCTCAAGGTCAGGAAGCAAATGAGAGAGGGGGAAAGGGTTGGGTCCCTGCAGCCCTCTTTGTGGTCATGCTCCCCACCCATGACCTAAGGACCTCACACAAAGCTCCTCCTCCCAAAGGTGCACACCAGTTTCCAAGATACCACCCTGGGGACCACACCTTTAACACACAAGTCTTTGGGGGACACTCAGTATACAAATTGGAGCAACTAGTCAGTTTCTTCTTTTTAGAGATCAGGTAAGATATATTAGTCATTTATAACAAACCCTAACATATATTGATGCCAAATCCAGCTACTTCTCTCAAAAAAAAAAGTATAAAATAAGCTGCAATTTATAAGATAACATTCTGCCAGATTCTAAAATCATTTAAAGGATTGACCTTAGAAATTCGGTGTTCTTTTGTGACACCAAACATTGTGAATTCCAACATTTCAAATGATCAAATCAGAACCTTTCAAATACAATTTGATATTAACAAAACTTCTTTTTAAAAGGTAAGGCAGGTCTCATTTGGTTACATTTAACATATTTTCATGAGAAAAATAATTAATTGTGAAACATTTTTCTATAGATTTTGAAAAATTTATTTTGATTTTTCTAATTTCTTATAGTATAAAGTGTCAGGAAAAGACCAAAAGTAGATCATGCAGAATTTATTTTACCAAATATAAGTATGATTGCATTTTTTAGTAACATTAAGTTAGTGTTTTTAAAAGTACATTTAATTCACAATATTTTAGGTTCTATGTAGTAAAAGAGTTTTGTGGTCAAGTATTAAACTAGAAAATTCCTTTATTTTCCTCCCAAATTATAAGAAGTCTGATGACTTGAGTATATTCTTATTGACCAATTTTTAATCACATGAATGTAATAGTACTTTCTCTGACCCTGCAAATGGGATAAATTTTCTCAATGAGAAATAACTACTTCCTTTGGTCTTATGCACTGTTTTCCATACCCATTTAACTAGAAAATAAACCAAGTCTTCTTGCTGAAATGTCCCTTCACATTTGGTTGCCAGGAAAAATGTACAGGAAAACAACAACAACAACAAAAGTAAACTTCACACAATTCTTGGACCTGCCAGAGTTTGTAACTTGCTAATGAACAATGATACACCTTCAGTTAAAGAATTTGCTATTTCAAGTTAACTGACTCATGTGAAAAAAATAAGGAAATACATTTTAATGCTGATATTAAAAATAGTTTATTTATAAGTACTACAGTTGTGATAATTGATAAAATGCATCCAATAGAAAAGATATTTCAAAGAACTCAGCAGCTTCAAGTTATTAAATGTCTATATAGTTAGTTTAATCCTGGATACTAAAGTAATTAAAGTCATATATACTTTTCAGGACTAACAATCAAGAAGGGAGTTGAAGCAAATAGGAATTTCCTTTGAGAAGCCATTTATTTTGTAACATACAGTCCAAAAGGAGCTAACATTTTCAGAATGTTTTTATATAGGTTGTAAATAAACTTTACAACACAAACAATAAACCCTCATCTATTATATCTCACGTATATTTCATTTACCTGGACTATTATGTTAGAAAGATCTGCTCTTAATAACAATGTTTCCAAAGGACTGAAAAATTGAGAAATACTTTGAGAAACTTCCAAGATTCACTGGGCATGGTACATGTTTTGTGATTAAATGTATTCTTTGATAACTGATGCATGTAGAACCCTAAGTAAACAAAATAGCTAATCATCTATTTTTATCTATTGATTGGTACATTACTGTAAACTTACTAAAGACTCCTTTTCAAATTCTTTTTAAAAAGATTAATAATTTTATAGAAGTCTAGAAGGAGAGATGTGTTTGGGCATAATAATTTTCAAATGAATTATTTATTTAAGAATTAGAGTTTTCACATGAAACAATGGATTTTTGATTTCTTTTAAAAATCAGAGGTTCTTACAATAGGGGATCTTTTTCCCTCCTGGGCCATATTCTGCTGGGACTGGGTAAAGGCTGCTCCCTTGATGGAACAGATGCTCTCCAGTCTCCACCAAGCCTTATTTTCCTGAAACTTGAGATAAATGGCTCAAACACACATGAAAAGATCACTGGTGTTATAGTAACTCCTTGAAAAGTCCCTTGATCTTTAACTTATTGAAAAAGCCTTTCGAATTCTTCTTTAAGAGTTTTCTTTGCCACTCTACTCCATTTGTATATCATTTCCTTGATTCCATAGGAAATTGGAGTCATTAAAAAGTATACAGTCAAGTAAGCACCTGAGACATGAGTGGGACTTCTCAGGAGGCCTCAGCTCCATGATGAGAAGATGGGATGGAATGACTCTAGGGTCTCTGCCAGACCTGTGACTTCTTTTGCCAAACTGAAAGATGAGCTGAAGGCAGGGCTAATATCCCTGGCCACCCTCCTTCCCTCGAGACTCATGTGGCTAGACATGTCCTCCTACCTAGATAAAATTTGTCCATCTGGATGACTACCTAAAATTCCCCGTTCATCTCATTTCATTTAACACAATGTGAGTATCTGAAGAATATTAGGACATATTCAAAATTTCTATAAGAAAAAAATTATTTTCTGACCTTGACTTGAATATTTGAATGTAGATCAAAGCTGTGGATTTTTAACTTCAGGAATTATCTATATGAGAGGCATTTTCAGTTCATGTGTTTTGGGGGAGTACAACTTTTAAAAAATCATACAATACATAGATTTTTCTAAAAGTGCTAGACAGCACATGATGAACCATTTTACAGGCAACTGACAATGATATCAATTGTGTCAAATCAAACAGAAGGTACAGATTTTTTCACTCGTCTTGCTTAGACCACTTTAGACCAAGCTTTACAATTCACATTTCAACTGGCAAGTAATTTCTATTTAAATATTCATTTCTGGAAAACAGCTCAAATAATACCAACTAGACTATTAATTCAAAGTTGGAAAACAAAAAAATGTCATGATGCCTGCTTTAGCACTTCTTCTATGTGCCCAAAAATGCTGGGGTCTTCAATTGTAGGAGTTACCTAGAAAGAAATTCAGTGTCAGAGAAATGCTCTTCCTTGAACCCTTTTAATGATCTTTATAATGAAAACAATTATATGCAGTGTTGTATTTCTATATCATCTTAAATTATAACGCTTCTGTTAAAAATATACAAATGAGAAACTTTGGACTTGATATTTAAAAATGTATGTATAGTCTTTCGGAGTAACAAAATAAATGGTTTAATTAGCAAAACTATTGGTCCTAGGATGGTACTTTCTCTGGAGTTCCTTTTCAGAGCCTTTCTGTATATTTCCATAGGGAGTTTTATTTTTTTTTTCTTTTTGACATTTATTCATGCAAGTACACCTTACTGCTGCATTGGCTTTAATTAGATATTATTGATAAAAATATGTGTACTTGTGTACAAGTAATGTGCATACAGATTTAAAGACTATATCAGTCTAAAGATTCCTAAAATAATTTTCCCTTCAAATAGAAGACATAATTAGGACGTACATCAATTAGAAAGGATTTTTTTCATTTTAATTGACTTTAATGATTATTGCTCATCTGCAAGGATTAATATTGCATTCATTAAAAATCATTCAATACAAAATGAACTTTTTCCTCCCAAGTTGCTCTCCACATGCTCCCTCTGATGCCAGACATTTTCCACAGTGTCCTTTGTTACATGGCTTGACAGAGACGGAGCCCTTACCTATTATTCCTATGGATACAGTAATAGCTATGGGATCAGAGGGCCGACCAATTAAAAAGTTTTAAGCATCTCTTACCAGCCTCAAATATTTTGCTTTCTCATTCACTAATAACCATTAATGGCTGGAATGAAGGAAAATGTACTTTAAATTCAACATGATCCAGTTTCTACAAGTATGTTTGAATTTAACTAACATAATAACTGATAGAAAAATATTTTCATATGGATTCCTATAATCAAAGCATATGATTTTAATTAATCTGCCTTTCTTGCTCAAACCCTCATTCCTACAGAGAGGAAATATGCGGTTTCCCTTTTAATATATTTTTAAAAGTCAGTCTAGCATGTTTTCTATGGATACAATTCATGCCGGAGAACATTTTTAAAGAGTTTTGCTGATGCCAAAGAAATGGTGAAAAACATTTCAGAGCTCAGACTTAAACATCCTTGGTCACTTACCTTATAAGGCTTGCCATTGACGAGGGCAGATAGAGTAGATCGCGGAATTTTTCCAGATCTGGTTTTGGGTAACTGTTTGACAAACACTGCATTTCGAAAAGCAGCCACAGGGCCAATGCTCTGTCTAACATGTTTCACAATTTCTTCCAGAACTTGTTCCTCTGTTGCATTTATGTCTAGGGAGGAGTTTGAGATAGTAAACGCTGAATTAACCTGAGTTCATCATTCAGGGCCAAACAACCAGGAAGGACAAAGGTGCCTCACCTTTCTTCAACACACAGAGTGCAAAGGGGACATGACCTTTCAGAGGGTCTTCCTTGCCAACCACAGCACAGTCTGCCACAGTACCATGGGAAAGAACAGACTGCAATGAGAAAAGATAATCTCAGAATATATATATGTGCATATATATGTATACATAATTTTAACATAAAAAAAAGTAAATGTCAGAGAACCCCAAAATCCATAGCTGACTGCCTGAAAATCTACTGCAAAGTCACATCATTATTACTGAGGTAAATGGTTAGGAACCCTATGGTAGTTACTAAAGGCTAACAGTAATTAAAATAAATTGCTTAGCTTACCTGGAAAGGAAGGGAATTGTTTCTTCATCTTAATTTTTTATTAATGAGGTCAGAGAAAATTTGCCTTGGAAACCACATGTCAACAAAGTACAACAGGCCTCCTCAAACAGGGGGCCTTGCGATGATTTGATGTTGATGTGGCTACCAAAGGACAACTTTTAAAGGAATCCAGGTCAAACAAGGAATTCAGTGTACAATGACCAGAACATTCCATTCCCCAAGTGGCCACTCAATAAGAAAGGATTTTTCCAGGATTTGAAAGAAGAGGCTGGGCATGAAAGACGTCCCCACACCAGATAAACATCACCGATGAGAAGCCATGTGGCTTACCCTCAGCTCTCAAGGCCTTGCTCAGCAGAGTCACTATCAAGAATCCTAGGAATCCAGAGATAACCACATGAAATACAGATGCTTAAGGTCAGAAAAATTCTGCTGTCATGGGATTTTTAAAATGCATATTCAAAAAATCCTCTTCTGAGGGATTACTTTATATTGCAGTGGTTTCAAATGTCTAATGGCTAGAGAGAACAGCAACAAACTTGATTCCAGCAGTTCACTCAGCAGTCTTTCTTCTTTCTTCTATTTATTCTTTCAACAAATATTTACTCAATGTCCCTGGTGTTGTAGAACTACTGTACTAGGTTCAGTAGAGAGAAAGAATAGACAGAGTATCACTTCATGGTATTTAAGTCTTATAGGGAAGACAGATATTAATACACACTCATGAATATTTATCTTTCATGAAGGTTTAAATATAAAGTGATGAATTGAGCTGCTATAAACTGATGTGGCTGTGTCACTGTAGTAAGCTGATTTTAACTCCTTTGGATATATACTGAGGAGTGGTATAACTGGGTCAAAGGGTGGTTCTATTCCTAGTTTTGTGTCGAATCGCCATAAAGCTTTCCAGAGTGGTTGCACCTATTGGCAGTCCCACTAGCAATGTATGAGTGTCCCTTTGTCTCCCACATCCTTGCAAACATTTATTGTTACTTGTATTCTTTGTAAATGATTTGTTTATAAAAATAAAGTCCCTCTGTATAATCCAAATATATACACACATTATATATACATAGATAATGTGTGTATATATACGTATGTGTATATATAAAGAGAGAGAAAGAGAGAGGTAGGGGGAAAGAGTGTGAATGTAAGGGTTCTAGGGAAGTAATTTAGGTTTTATGTGTGAAATATAGCAAAAGCAGTGAACTTCACACAGGCTGTTGACCTCAAAGAAGTCTTCCATTAGGAAATGACAATGAGCAGATCTGAAGAACGAGCAGACATTGATTAGGCAAGGGGGGGGGGTGAAGAGGCAAGACCCAAAATTACACTTGTGCCCTTCAGACCTGAGGGAGACCGGCATGGCTGGAAGGCAGAATGAGAATGGTACAGAGGAGATGGGGCTGCAGAGGTGGATGGGAGCCATGCCAAGGACTTAGTCCAACCATTCATTGCTTCAGCAACACTGGGAGGTGGGCAATAAAGCACTTCTAGGAGTTGAGGAAAAGATGCAAGATCAGAATGAATTTTATAAATACACTTTATTTGTTTAGAGTATTTTTAGATGTATAGTGAACTGAACAGAAAAAAGAGAATTCCCATATCACCTCCATTGTTACGTACATGGAGCCTCCCCCAAGAATCTGCCCAGTATGGTACATTCATTATAACTAATGAACTAACACTGACACATCATTATTACCCTGATCCATAGTTTCTATATGGTTCACTTTTCTTGTGTGTTCTATAGGTTCTGACAAATATGTAAGGCATAGTCCACCATTGTCATATCATACACTATAAATTCACTGCTCTTAAAACTCTCTGTGCTTTGCCTGTTCATCTTTACCTTTACCCTGGCAACAATGACCCTTTTACTGTCTCCAAAGTCATTTTTCACCATGTCAGAGAGTTAAAATCATACAACATGTCGACTTTTCAGATTGGCTCCTTTCACTTTAGAGTGGGTTTTGGGAAAAAAAAAATAAACACTTACTTTGATTTCAGTGTAGAAAATAGAGGATTGTTGATGGTGGGTGTCGCAATTTATGCCAGACAATCACCTGAGAGGCTCCTGTGGTGGATGCAGGTTATGGTAGTGAGTGTCAAGAAGTTTTCTTTATAAGTACATTGGGAAAAAAATGTGATGACAAATAGGATGTGGGCCATTCTTATTTTGTGGCTTGAGCAGCTGGCTGGCTGGTGGTACCAATTGCTAAACCAAAAAAGGCTAGTAAGGACTAGGCTTAGGAGGAAAGATCATGTATTGTCTTAGAAATTTCCCACTAAAGAGGTACTTTTAAGACAACAGACAGTTAGATATAGGGATGGAGGACTGGTTTAATGTGCAGATCTCATTTAGATGTCATTCATGTATAGATGTTAAGGGAAGCTATTGACTTGAATGAGATCATTTAGGGAGAAAGTAATGAAAAGAAAAACTAAATGTCTTAAGGAACTCCACCATCTAATGGCCTTATGAAAAAGAAACAATTGTTGAAGTAGATTAACAAGACACATCCAGAGAGATGAGGGAAAGGAAAATCTGGGACACCCCACTTTCAAGTCCCAAACTTTGCATGAAGATCGTTAATTAATTAAGCTGAATTGAAAATGAGGTTTCTCTGAAATCCTGGAAGACTAAATGAACTTCCAGAATGGTTAGCAAAAAACTATGTACTACTTCACACTGCCTCCCCCCAAAACATACAGATCAATCTTACTCCTCCCAGTTGTAAGCATCCAGTTCAAAGTACCAGATCGTTAGTATTTCCATCCGTGAAGCTTTTAAGTCCTACAGTGCTGAGGATAGCGCATGTTGAATAACTGATTTCTGTAACATTTGTTTTATCTTATTTGCTGATATAAAGATGATCATTTTCTCTTTGCTGCTGTCTAAAAAGCTACCTACTGCTGAATGCACACTGTGCAGACTATGCAGAACCACAATCTCCCATTGCTACTATTTGGGCTGTCAAAATGCTCCCAGCAGCTTTCTTATTTGTTACAATATTATGTACCTTTAAAGTGCAATTATTGAGAATAGAGAGAAAAATTTTACTGCCAGATATTTGTTTTGGTAGTTAACTATAGTTGGTTGCCAGTCATGAAAAAGATTATTTTCTCCACAGCAGATAAGATATAGGCTTGGTAAGCTAGATCTTCTAATTATGACTTAGCAGGCTCTAAATGAATAAACAGTAACTATTCTACCTGGCTAACTAGAATTTTAATTGTTTAAAGACACATTTATTCAAATGTTCATTAGCATCATAAATCTTTGTTCCTGAATTTCTAGAATGCCAAGGTAGAAATCTGTTCAAATCATTGAAAAAAAAAAATCAGTCATTCAGAGATTTTGTCACTTAACCAGTATGACTATAACTTTAAACTGAATGTCAAAATTTCTAGTTTGTCACTTTTTCACCTTGTTATTTTAATTTTTTTTTCATGTTTCCATCTTTAGCATTAGGTCTTTTAGAAGTAGATGGGGGAAATATTTATTTTTTTTCTTTTGTGGCAGGTAATATTTTAAAACCAGAATTAATACACCACACAATTCCTTATAGTTTTGGTTACTCAGATAAATTCTTAAAAATCTGTGTGCAACAACATTATTTTCAGAAATCTGCATCATTTCTAAATGAGGCACATTATTATAGTAGATAAAATACTGTATTGTTCTATCAGTTAAAAAGATACCATAAAGGAAGAGAGGCAATTTTTTGTGCTCAACCCACAAATAAAGTCTGCATGCAACATGAACTTTAACAACTGAGTCATTTAAAAGGAAAGCATCAAAATGTGTCTTGGCAATATCTGAGGGACAGAAGCCAACCAAATGTCTTCTAAGGGGAGCAAACAAAAGTCACATGCATGATTCAATCCATGTAGAGTCTATGAAGCATCTGTGATAAAATAGCAATTAAATACCTAAGAATGTAATATGTCTTAAAAGGTCAGTGTCTCACCACAAGTCAGTATATTCATGTCATGAAAATAGGTCTGGTAAGTGCCTTTCATTTTGTTTCTGGAGCATGGTGATTTTTGTATAGATTTTAATGGATTTACAATATTTCAAAGCCTCATTGGGCTAAACTACCTACAGTTTTCAATTGTGCTTTTAAGAATTTAAATTTTAGAAAAATTAGTTTAAATCAAGCACCCTCATTTGATACAAGGAATCACTTTGTGGTAGGAAGAGGAGGCTGCTTTTTCATTTCCTTTGACATTGGAGAGTCTAGGGAACTATCAGAGGGAGTCCACATCTTCATCAATATTCACATCAGTACTCAGGAAATATTCTATAGTTTTACAGCTATTTAAATCCAGTAGGCACTTAATGCTGTGTGGAATTGTAATTGCAAGGGATCTTTCACTTTATGGAAATGTATTCAATCTTGAAGGAACCACTTCTAAAATAGCAAACAAAATAGCTAAGTTGGAAAACAGAAAGTGATGCTTTGGTCAGAACAGCCTTCAAATGGAAAAAAAAACTGTATATGAACACTGGCCTAGGTTTTCCATGAAGTATTTTAAATATCTCCAAGTTGCCAGGATAATTAATAGAATTATTAAACAAGCTGAAACTTAAGCTACAAATGAAAGAATGAAATAAGGGAGCCCAACTTTCTCCTGTAGATATCTTTGTAATGAAAAGTCCTTCCTGCAGCAGGGAAACCAGTGAACAAGAAGGATGACATTGGTTGCTGCTAATTTTGTCTCATAAGTCCCAGACGAACAGATTTCAGACACAATTTTCTTAAGAACTCCTTGAACTACCACCAAAATTTCCCAAGTGTCTAGCTGCTTGCTAGGCTTTCAAAGATTAATTAACTGTTAAAATAGATCTTATTACTCAAGAGTTACAGAAGGCCCTCACTTGTACTGGGATCTGCAAGAGTAATGTCATCTCAAATTTACAAAAGGTATTCTAAGGCTCAATTTTCTAATGATAAGAACAGAAAAGAACATAAAGTATGCTGAAATATTATTTTGATGTAGTAAATTTAATGGAATATCTGCTTGATTTAGTGTTATGTAAGGTAATACCCTCATAAAATTCTTACTTGGGGGGAAACTAGAAAAACAGGTATTTTTATCAGATGTAAAAACAACTTTTCATTTTTTCCCCCCAAAATGAAACTTTCAAAGAACTAAAGCCCTTTTGCTTAATTCAAGAAGTTAAAATGGAATCTGGCATTCACCACAGAGAACTCTGAAAATTAAATATTGATGTTTGGGCACTTAATAGGGTTGGTTACATAATCAGTATAAACATATCAGGCAATATTAAATATCAATTTACTAAGCAAATCTAGGAGGAGTTAGAGAAAACCTGGTAAAGAATACTCACTCTCTATAAGTTTCCCAATAAAGAGAAGTCAAACCTAATATGAATGAAATGATTGATTTCTTTATATTCAATAAAGAGTTAATTGTTTAATTCACGTAAAAAGAGTTGTTAAAGAGTTAAGGACTGAGAAACATCCTTATGTGTTGTAAATACTCCAAGACTCAGGAACAAAATTTCTGCTCAATGTCAATAATTCTGGCACATTTTCTTTATTTTCCCACTTTAACTGCCTACCTGGCTCATTTGAACTCCCACGTTACATGCAGTGAAGAGGGTGTCAGCAGAAACACATAAAAGTACAACATACATTTGAATAGGTTGACACTTCTCTTTGCATTCTAACAAGAAAAAAATAAAACTAAGCATTTGGGTTGATAATAAGAACTATGCATATGTAATCTTCATTCTTTGATCAGCTGAGTCTGCCGAAAATGTTGGAGGTAATCTTCTAGAAGCAAGAAATTAAAATTCTAAGCAACCAGAATCACCTTTTGCCAACACTTACATGAGGCAAAAATTTCATTTTCAGGTTATCACAGAATACAGAGTCCTTTAAAAACAAGATACTACAAAAGCACACAAAGATCATATATTCCAAAACATTTTGTGAAATTCTTTTTTCTACTGAAAAAATATCACAATAACCAACACACACAAGGAAGAGGAGGTGAGGAGGAGGAGCCAGGATGACAAGGAGTACTGAGCTACTAAGTTACTCCTCCAGGTAGGTCAGGCCCCTAGGGAAAGTGACTATTTGAGAAGAGAAATAGAATCTTTAGCCTGCATACTCTGGTCCCACTGACTTGTTAATAATGCTACCTTAAACTTTTTCTTTCAGTAAATTGCAATTTATTTGCTCCATTCAGTTTAAACATTATTCTGGAGATTAGTTCCACCTTATGTTTTCCACTAATTTTTGTGGGAAAAAAAAAATAAATGTTGGGCTAAAATAACTATCCAAAGACTATCAAACTATCAGACCTTGAGAGAAAACCTGATGGTGAATTCCTTGTTTGTTTGGGAGTCTGGGGTTTTTGTTACTGTTGCTTATTTATTTGTTTATTTTGCCTGCTATATATTCTGGCCTGGTCCCTAGAGCAGCCCCAAATGTGGAACTGCCTATGGACAACAAAGGAAAAAAAAAAGCAAGCCAGCTATGCCTAGCCTGAGGCCCAGAAAAGGAGTCTTGGAGCTTTGAAATGGACTATCCTCCAGCTCCATTATGAACCCAGAAGAAGCAGTTCCCTGCCCCTCCACAAAGCATTGAGTCCCCAACCTGTCACCAGTGAATATCAGCAAAGAAGCTGGGTTCACTCTCCTCCTCCTTGACTCTGCAGCAATCCTGTGGAATGGAACCCAGGGCACTCTTCCACCAAGAAAGAGCCTGGAAAGATTCAGTGCCACTTACCCTCCCCGTCCACAGCATGGTTTATCCTACCTCAGGACATGCCAGCAAAGACAAAAAGCTCTATCCTCTCCCCAGAGACACTAAGACCAGAGACACTGAAGGAGTGCCCCCTACAGTGTGAGAGCAAAGCCCCAGCTTACTACCCTATAGACCAGTAGGGGGCATCCTGGGAATCAAAAGTGGAGAGAGACCTGCAGTTTGTGTCTTGCAAATAGGAGCTTATTGGTCACCATTCTATCTGACAACAAAGAGGAAGCCCCAACTAAAAACTAAAAATGTTTCTGAGATCTGCTGAAGAGTGCGGTCAAAGGGCAAACTGCTGCTCCCCAAACTAGAGAGACTGAAAAATTAAGAGAATCACTCTTTCCAGGCATAAAAACCTCCTCAGGAACAAGTAAGTGTCAGGGTGGGGGAAAAACCAGAACTGCAATTGATAAATTACTGGGGGCTCAGTGTGGACAAGTCTGAGAATTAAAAACAGCAGGAGCCTCCACACTTTGGGGGTTCCATATCCAGAAGCCCAAGTGAGTATCAGAGAAAAAAAATCTCCTCATACTTAAGACATGAGGTGGATAAAAGGAACTATGTTAAAATAATCCAGAACATTCTGTTCTTCTTAACAAGGTCTATCCTCAAAGAAACTGTTTGCCAGAACCTTGCCTGCTGGAATTTTACCAGAACCTAAATCACCTTGAGTAAAAAGAAATACTCAGCTCTGGCTCCCTCTAGCCACCCTGAACTATCTAAGGGGGAAAGAAACTGAGAAATACTACTAAGGTTCCCAGTCCAGGGACTCACTGAAAGACAAAAGAACTTTCTCCTCACCTCACACCTCACCACCACATTACTAACAGACACTGACTAGAATTCTTTGTACCTAGAACATCATGTTCATCTTTCAACAAAAAAATTGCAAAGCATATTAAAAGGCAATTTGAAGAAGATGAATGGGCATCAGCACCTGTCACATAAGGCAGGAATGTTGGAATTATCAGATCAGAAATTTTAAAAGCTATAATTACTATGCTGAGGCCTCTGCAAAGTCACAGAAATGGGACTTCTCAAGGTCCTTAGGGCTCACATCACATCACCTGTGCCCTGGATGGTGAATGTGCAGCTATAGGAGTTAAGGTTTATCCTGCTGTGCTTTGTTCTTGCTTTGATTTGATACCTGCTTATTCTTTTCCTATTCTTCTCTTTTGGAATAGGATTGTTTGTTCTGAACTATTGAGTTTTGGAAATTGTTTGAGTTTTGATTTTTATGAGGGCTATAGCTGAGTTTGCCTTGAGTCTCAGAATAGACTGTAGACTTGAACTTTGAAGCAATGCTACAACTTTTTAGAGTTTGGGGATTGTTGAAGGATGAACCGAGTGACTTTTGCATTGTGAGATGGACATGAACTTTTGGAGGCCCAGAGTAGAATGCTATAATTTGGGTATGAAATGTCCTTCAAAAAGGCTTGTGTATTAAAGGCTTGGTGCCTAGCTGTGGTGCTACAAGGAGGTAGAAGAGCCTTCTGGGGATGGGGTTTAGGAAAAGGTCTTAGATCCCTGGGGATGTGAACTTTAAGGAGATTATGGGATAGATTCTAGTCTCTTCCTCTTCCTCTTTCTGCATTTTGGGTGACATGAAGTGAACAGCTTTATCTATAATACTAAACTCCCTGCCACAATATGGGGGTTTCACCACAGACTGAAAGCAACAGGGCCAAGTGATCATGACCTGAAATCTCTGAAACTGTGAGCCAAAATAAACTTTTCCTCCTTTTAATTTCATTATCTCTATTTTATTACACCAATGGAAACTGATTGACATAGGAGTTTAATGGAAAAAAAGTAGAAAACATTCAAGGATATATATATATATATATATATATATATATATATATATATATATATATAT
>NW_025999853.1:27794169-27877239 GCF_001458135.2 Marmota marmota marmota
AACATTCAAATATATATATATATATATATATATATATATATATATATATATATATATAATGTAAGCAAGCAAAGAGATGGAAATTTTGAAAAAAAAATTATTTAAAAGAAGTGCTGAAATTAAAATAAATAAATAAACACTGTAGCAGAAATGAAGAAGAACTTTGATGAGTTCACTGTAGACTGGACATGGCTAAGCAAAGTATCTCTAAGTTTTATGATATCTCAGTAAAAAATCTAAACTGGAAAGCAATAATAAAAAAAAGAATATCTAAAACGTGTATAACAACTATAAATGATGTTACATAGGAATAATAGGAATATTAGAGGGATAAGAGAAAAAAGAACAGGAGCAATATTTAAAGTAATATTTGAAGCAAGAATGAGAATTATCCTCCAAATTAATGTCAGACACAAAACCACAAATCCATTAATCCCAAAAAACAATAAGCAGGGAAAATATCAGAAAACTACAAATAGGTGTCTCATATTAAATTTCAAAAAATAAGGAAAAAATTTTTAAAAAGCAAGGGAAAAAATCATACCTAAAGAAGATCAAACATAAGAATCATACCCCTTCTTCTCAGCAGCCATGTAAACAAGAAGAAAGTGTAATGAAATATTTACATTGTTGGCAAGGAAAAAAAGGCATCACTCTAGAATTCTGTACCCTGTGAAATTTTCCCTCAGACATGGCGGACTTTCTCAAGAAAACAGAAATTGAGGCCATTTTTTTTCCCCCAGGAGACTTTCTTTGTAAGAAAGGTCAAAAGAAGTTCTTCAAAGACAAGGAAAATAATATGGATCAGAAATATGGATGAATAAAAGACAAAAATAAAGGAGAACATCATAAATGAATATATGAGAGTAAAATTAATACTCTTATTTTGATTATTTTCAATTTATCTCATAGATAAAAGTTTATGTGAAATGATAATAGCAATAATATGTTTGTAGATATATGTGTATTATATATGCACATACATATACACACACTTGTGCTTGCCTAGCATGTGTGAGGCTCTGAGTTCAACCGCTAGTACCACAAAAAGAAAAAAGATAAAAATAAAAGTCTTCTATTTTTGATCCAGAATACCTCATTTTCATATTCAGGGTAAAATTAACAAAGATGAACATTAAAAAAACAAAAATAACCCAATAAATATGGATAAGCACTTGGACAGAATTGAAAGGAAACATAAAAGCCAAAGCTAAAGCCAGGTGTGATGGTACATGCCTGTAATCTCAACAGCTCAAGGGGCTGAGGCAGGAGGAGCACAAGTTCAAAGCCAGCCTCAGCAACTTAGTGAAGCTCTCAGTAAATTAGTGAGACACTATCTCAAAACAAAAAATAAAAAGGGCTGAGGAATGTCACTTAGTAGTTAAGCATCCCTGGTTTCAATCCCCACCCACTGCCAAAAAAAAAAAAAAAGGAAAAACAAAAGCTACAAAAAGTAATCAAAATGACTAAAAAGGAGGAAGAAAAGGGGAAATGTTATTAGAAGAAGAGGAAGAAGAAGAAAAAAGAGACAATGATAAGCTGTAACATATGTGTGTGTGTGTGTATGTGTGTGTCAATAATTAATTTAAATGTAAATTGCCTAAAAACTCTAGTTAAAATATAGAGATGTCAGATTGGATAATCAAGTATACGCTGCCTACAAGAAACCTACATAAAGTATAGTTATCCAGATGGACTAAAAATGAAAGGACAGGAAAAGATAAATGATGCAATCATTATTCAAAAAAGATAGAATGACTATAAGACTAGCACACAAAGCAGATTTCAGAACAGGGAATATTACCTTCGATAAAAATATCAACATATAAAAACAAGAATGCATTTTAATGTGTAAGATTTGTCCCAGAAATGCAACATTAGTTGAAAATTATTTGATGTAATTCACATGCCAGGCTTCAAAGACAAAGATAATCATGTCTAGACAGGTAGAAAAAGGACTTGATAAAATTCAACATTCATGACAAATTAGAAATAGAAGAAAATTTCCTCAGTTTGATAAAGGGCATCTACAGAAACACCTATAGTTAACTTCATTCTTAATCGTTAAGCATTGAATTTTACCCTAAGATAATGAACAAAATAAGACTATTTCTCTCACCACTCTTATTCAGGGCCACACTGCTAGTTTTAGCCAGTCCAAAAAGACAAGAAAAATAAGCATACATGAAAGGTATTCAGATTAAAAAGGAAAAAAAATAAGACTATTCATAGGCATCATTAGTGTTTACATAGAAAATGTCAAGAAATCTAAAAACAAGCAAACAAACAGAAAAACAGAACAAGTCTAGAATTAGTAAGTAGAGTTAACGTAATAACAGAATGAAGATTAAAATATAAAAGTGTTTACTAGTTCTATTCAGTAATAAAAATTTGGACACTAAATCTTAAAAAAATACTATATACAATAACAAAAAATTAAATCTTAGGTAAAATATAACAAAATATGTTCAGAATCTGTATTATAAAATGTATAATATAATTAAACACTAAAGAAGACCTAAACACATGAAGATGTATACAAAGTTTCATGAATTGGAAGATTTAATATAATATAGATATTAATATTTTCCAAATTAGTGTACAGATTTACACAAACTTAATAAAAATTTATGCATGAATTCATTGTAGCTATAGGAAAACTCAATCAAAAATATGTACATAAAATTAAAGGTAATATAAGTTGAGGAGTGGGATAGCTGGGTCAAAAGGTGGTTCCATTCTAAGTTTTCTGGAGTGGCCGCACTGTTTTCTGGATTGGCTGCACCAATATGCAGTCCCACCAGCAATGTATGAATGTGGCCTTTCCCCCACATCCTCACCAACACTTATTGTTGTTTGTATTCTTGATAGCTGCCATTCTGACTGGAGTGAAATGAAATCTTAGAGTAGTTTTGATTTGCATTTTTCCAATTACTACCGATGTTGAACATTTTTTCATATATTTGTTGATCAAATGTATATCTTTTTCTGAGAAGTGTCTGTTCAGTTCTTTGGCCCATTTATTGATTAGGTTATTTGGTTTTTTGGTATTAAGTTTTTTGAGCACTTTATGTATCCTAGAGATTAGTGCTCTGTTGTGCTTGTGGTAAAGATTTGCTCCCATTCTGTGGGCTTTCTATTCACCTCACTGATTGCTTATTGGCGAGAAGCTTTTTAGTTTGAATCTATCCCATTTATTGATTCTTGGTTTAAATTCTTGCACTACAGGAGTTTTATTAAGAAAGTTGGGGCCTAATATGACATGATGGAGATTTGGGCCTACTTTTTCTTCCATTAGGTGCAAGGTCCCTGGTTTAATTCCTAGGTCCTTGATCTACTTTGAGTTTTGTGCATGGTGAGAGATAGAAATTTAATTTCATTTTGTTACCTGTGGATTTATAGTTTTCCCAGTATCATCTGTTGAAGAAGTTATCTTTTATTCAATGTATGTTTTTGACGCCTTGGTCTAATATAAGATAATTGAAGTTATGTGGGTTAGACTCTGTATCCTCTATTCTGTACCATTGGACTACAGGTCTATTTTAGTGCAAATACCATTCTGTTTTTGTTACTATTACTTTGTAGTATAGTTTTAGGTCTGGAATAGTAATGCCACCAGCTTCATTCTTCTTGCTAAGGATTGCTTTAGCTATTCTGGGTCTCTTATTTTTCCAGATGAATTTCATGATTGATTTTTCTATTTCTATAAGGAATGCCATTGGGATTTTGATTGGGATTGCATCTGTATAGTGCTGTTGGTAGTATAGTCATTTTGACAACATTAATTCTGCCTATCCAAGAACAAGGGAGATCCTTCCATCTTCTAAGGTCTTCTTTAATTTCTTTCTTTAGCATGTTGTAGTTTTCATTGTAGATGTCTTTCACCTCTTCCATTAAATTTATTCCCAATTATTTTTTTTTGAGACTATTGTAAATGGGGTGGTTTTCCTAGTTTCACTTTCAGCAGATTTGTCACTTATGTACAGAAATGCCTTTGATTTATGGGCGTTGATTTTATATCCAGCTACTTTGCTGAATTCATTTATTAGTTCTAGGAGATTTCTGGTGAAAAGTTTTGGGTCTTCTAGGTATAGAATCACATTGTCTGCAAATAGTGATAATTTGAATTCTTCTTTTCCTATCCTTATCCCTTTAATTTCTTTCATCTGATTGCTCTGGTTACTTTGTGTACAATCATGACTTGAAAAATTGTGCTCTATATGTAATATGAAATTATTTGCATTCTGCAGTCATGTATAACGAATTAGATTTTTTAAAAAATTAAAGGGACTAGAACAGTCAAAATAATATTAAAAAAGAAGAGTTAATATAGAGGCCCCATGCTGTTCAACCTTAAGATACTCTATAGAGCTACAAGATCAAGTAGTATCAGTGAAAGGATAAATGCATGAGTTAATGATAGATCATACACTCAAACATTACCAGCTGATTTTTGACAAATATGCAAAGGCAATTAAATGGAACAAGGGAATCTTTTCTATAAATGATGCTGGAAGAACTGACATCCACTGTTTAAAAAAATAATTCTCAACCTGCATTTCACAATATAAAAATTAACTCAAATGTAAATTTAAAATGATACAATGCAAAACAAACTAAATGTAAAATTAAAAACCATAAAAGTCTTACATGAAAACAAGAGAAAAACATATTTATGACCCTGGCTTGGGAAAAAATTCTTAGATATGATACCAAAATCATGACCTGAAAAAGAAAAAAAAATATTGGACAATTATACTTGAGGGAATGCTTGGTAAAATAAAAACACCAGCCACAGGCTAATAGAAAATATTTGCAAATTACCTATCAGAAAAAGGACTTGAGAGCATAATATATGTAATGAACACTTAAAACCAAATAATAAAAGAAACCAATTATTTACAAAATGGACATAAGTCATCAGATATTTCATTAAAGAATATATAGAAAGAGGGCAAATAAACATGTGAAAAGATGTATAACATCATTACCTATTATGTAAATGCAAATTAAAGATTATAAATATCAATGGAACTATACCCACAGACAGGATTCTCTTGACGAATCACCTTGGTATTCTTACCTTGATAACACCTGGCAACCTGATTTTTCTCTATTTGCCTCAAATGTGACATAATTGATACACTATTATAAACTTATTAGAATGGTTTAAATAAACTGACACTATCAGGTCCTCCTAAGGTTAGAAGAAATAAGGACACTCAGACACTGTTGGTGAGTACATAAAATAGCACAGCCCCTGTGGAAAACAGTGGTGTAGTTTCTTAGAAACTTAAATATACACTCAAAATATAATCTACAAAACCCACCATAGATATTTAGCCTAGTGGATTAAAGTAATATTTACATAAAACCTATTCTTGAATGTATATAATACCATTGTTTATAATTGCTCCCAAACAGGAACAATTCCTAAGTTCTATAATGGGTGAATGGATACATAGATTCATTAAGACAGCTGCACAATAAATAGTACAAAATACAAAGGACAAACTCTTGACATGCACAACAAAGTGGAAGGATCTCAAATGCATTTTCATAAATATCTCAAAAAGTTATAATACAATCAATCAACAAATATATGAAAAAATGTTGATCATCACTAGCAATTAGAGAAATGCAAATCAAAACTACTCTAAGATTTCATCTCATTCCATTCAGAATGGCAGCTATTATGAAGACTAACAACAATAAGTATTGACAAGGATGTGGGAAAAAAGGTACACTCATACACTGCTAGTGGGACTGCAAATTGGTGCAAACCAATATGGAAAGCAATATGGAGATTCCTTGGAAAATTGGGAATGGAACCACCATTTGACCCAGCTATCCCTCTCCTCGGTCTATATCTGAAGGACTTAAAAACAGCATACTACAGGGACACAGCCACATCAATGTTTACAGCAGCACAATTCACAATAGCTAAACTGTGGAACCAATCTAGATGCCCTTTAATAGATGAATAGATTTTAAAAATGTGGAATACTACTCAGCAATAAAAGAGAATAAAATCATGGCATTTGCAGATAAATGGATGGAGTTAGAGAAGATAATGCTAAGTGAAGTTATCCAATCTCAAAAAAACAAATGCCGAATTTTTTCTCTGATATTATGAGGCTGATTCATAGTGGGGTAGGGAGGGGGAGCATGGGAGGAATAGCTAGATAGGGCAGAGGGGTGGCAGGGGAAGGAAGGGAGCATGGGGCTAGAAATGATAGTGGAATGTGGTGAATATTATTATCTAAAGTACATGTATGAAGACATGAATTGGTATG
This sequence comes from Marmota marmota marmota, assembly GCF_001458135.2. Taxonomy (NCBI): domain Eukaryota; kingdom Metazoa; phylum Chordata; class Mammalia; order Rodentia; family Sciuridae; genus Marmota; species Marmota marmota. The sequence continues at coordinate 27,800,466 of NW_025999853.1, forward strand.
GATATACTTTGTATACAACCAAAGATATGAAAAAAATTTTGCTCAATATGTGTAATATAATTGTTATGCATTCTGCTGTCATATATAAGTAAAAAAATTAATAATATAAAAAAGAATAAATTAAAAAAATAATACAATAAATGTTGGCCAAGATGTGGGGAAAAAGGTACTCATACATTGCTATGGGGCTGCAAATTGGTACAACCACTTTGGAAAGCAGTATGGAGATTCCTCACAAAACTTGGAATGGAACCACCATTTAACACATGAGCTCATATCCATTCTATAACAGGAGTGAGCTAGCCTCTGTTGCAAACCAAGGGTGTGGTAATTCTCCCTGTTGAATGGCTTAGACTCAATATTTCCTTATTTCAGCTCTGTTCCTCAACACTACTTGGAATAAAATAACAATATTCATCAATACCTCTTCAATGGCACCCGCAGAAATCCTGTGACCTGCAACATTTATGACATCATCAACTCGAGACATAACATACACATAGCCTTCCTCATCCATGTAGCCAGCATCCATGGTGTCATAGTAGCCCTGGAAACAAGAATGAACAAGTTTTATTAGCATGCACTGTTAAGTAATGCAATCATTTTTAAACTTGGTAAAACATAAAATGTAAAAGAAATGGATTTACTGTAGTATTTGACTTTTTCATAACTGGACTACAAAATTAAATTACTTTTGATTTTGAAACCTTACTAGAATCGCTTTGCTCCTCTACCAGCCTGAAATAAATTAAAGTGTTCTTATATATGTTCAAGTTAAATGTTTGAACTTAGAGTTATAAAGTTTATGAACCCAATTACATTTTTTAATGGAGAAGTAATAGCTCAATATTTCCAATATACTTTGGTATTGCAAAGTAATTCCTTGATAAAGTTCTTCTCTAATTGTATTAATTTTGAAAAGCTTTAAAGCTCAGTATGAATAAATACAAAATAGATCACTGGTTTATTAACATGTATTAGGATTGGACTCAAGCCTCAGTGAAATTTAATAGTGAAAATGAGATAAAATGTGCTACCTCAGAGTAGCAATCATAGTAGGAAGTATCAAGAAAAATAAGAAATAGAAAGAAGAAATATAACTTTCTTTAAGGTTTCTGAGTTTTTTTGATACCTATGTAAAAACCCATTTGTGTTTCTTAACCTTTCTGACACTCAGTATTCTTCTTTTTATTTTTATTTATTTATTTTTTTTATTGGTGAGGGCGGGTACTGGGGATTGAACTCAGGGGCACTCAACCACTGAGCCACATCCCCCAGGCCCTATTTTGTATTTTATTTAGAAACAGGGTCTCACTGAGTTGCTAAGCACCTCCCCATTCCTAAGGTTGGCTTTGAACTCTCTATTCTCCTGTCTCAGCCTACTGAGCTGTTGGGATTACAGGCGTTTACACCACTTCGAATAGCAAGACTCATTATTCTTATATGCTAAACGAGTGAAGGAACTCCACCTTCTAAGACCTCTTTGAAGCCTATATGAGACAGTGCATATGAAGTAGAAGACAGACTTTGGCACATCATGAGCCCTCAATAGTATTATTGTAATTACAACTGTTATCACAAGAGGCAGCCTAGAGCAGTAATTAAGAGCACTAACTCTGGAACCAGATGCTTTTGGTTCAAATCCCAGCTCCACCACTTCTTACCCCTGGGAACTTTGTGTGAGTTATTCAACACTTCCATTCTGGTTTGAACCCTCAGATGAGAGATATATGGTCAGGTAAGAAGAGTCACTTCATACAAGTTAACAATATACTGGGGTTCAAATGAAACTTTGGTGTTAAAGGCAATCACGTTAAAAACCACATGTGCATATTATTTGCCACTGTCACGTTATAATTAATCATATCAGAACCCTGATGCTTTTTAAATGTGGCCCATCAGGTAGATAGATTGAGCTGGCTGGAGTCAACTGTACTGACAAATCTTCTCTGCCACAGTCTATCAGGGGACTGTTCAATCTTGGCTATTGAGGTCATTCCACTCTGAGATATCTTTCTAAAGAAAGCTATTTTAATTCTTGTCATTTGTCTAGTTGATTAGGTAATCTGTCTTTCACACACAAATAATAAAGATAGAATACTAAATACTTGGAGACACTTTTTTTTTAAAATGAAATTCCAATTATTCATTTCTTTTCACCCAGAGCATAATGAGGACAAAGTATCACTCTCAGGGCAAGAAGGAGAAGTAAAGGGACAGCAGAGAGACCATGGGTGGGACTCTGACCTGTGTGATCAATGAAGTGCTGTTATGAACACAATGCACTTTACCGTGACCCAGTGATGGGCAAATGACAAAACAGAAAACAGGAAGATCTTTGTTATCCAGGCTACTGGGGCGAGGAATGGGCTTTGGGAATACTGTTTCTACCCTATGTCTACATTTTTAACATGGAATTTTAAAATAAAGAGTTCAGGAAAGAATGCCAAAAGTACATAAAGGAATGGAAAAAATGCGGCTTCTGTGCTAATCAAATGAATTTTACTCATATAGCCAGGTGTGCATGCGGTCAAGTAATGACATTGTATAATTTCAGTTAGTTGTTCTCAGTCTGTACAGAGGAATTCAGTAGAGGAAATAATATAGAAAGCAAAATAGAAAAAAAAAAAACGATTTAACAAAAAGAAATTGCTGACATTGAGAGCTTAGGAAAAGCTCTCAGAGAAACTGAGAAACTTCTATGTCCAAAGACTAATAATGCATGTAAAATTGACTTAATTAGATAATTGTAATTTGCATATTCTTATCCCTAAAAGTTGGAGACTGGTTCAGATAACCTTTAAAAGTCACATCCATGATTCTAGAAGCATATTGATCAATTTAATAGGCAAAATTAAAGAGAAATATATAAGAAGATTAAAAATATATATATATGTATATATATATATATATATATATTAAAATTCTTACAGGAAATTTTTCAAAGTATAAATGCTTGAATGCTTCCTGATTCTTCCAGAGTCCTGAAAAAGCCCCCGGTGGTAATGGCAACCTTATATAAAAACAGAGCATTTAAAATTACAATGAAAGTCATAAGAGCAGATTGATTAGAGCTATCATTTTTCCAGTATGATGAATAATTATAATTCAAATCCCACATTGAAATACAACCCCTAAACCTGCTGGGCAGGTTGTGTCTAGTGGAAGCCTAAGTATTTGGCTATGTCACAGCACTACTATTGAAGAATGACTGTTATTTGGGAAGGACATAAAGGCTCACACATTTGGCATTCAAACTTATTAGCAATAATCACTGTTTCATAAAGAAGCATAACATCTGCAAAAATGAGCCAAAAATGCATCACTAAATTACTCTTTAATGCTTTCATCATAGGAAAATAAATTCACCTTTTTTTTAAAAATACCAGGATAGCAACTATCACCTTTGCCTCTCGGTGCAATGGAATGTTCCAGGTTAGCATCCAGTATACAATCTTATCTTCACAGTCAGTATTCTTCACACAGAATTCCCTGGGAATTCTCTCTCCCTGCTCACTCTTCTATTCTTTCTTTTCATGACCATCTAGCACTATGTACTTTCTCATTCCCAGGAACATATAGAAGTCTTGAGCCTATTGAATAGACGGTCCTACATATTTTTTTCTTTCCAGTGAATTTCCTAGAATTCTTCCTTCTTTCCTCTATAGTATCAATTAGGTGTTATGTGCATGGCTTAATTGTATCCATCTATAATTTATCTGTCATCTATCTATGTGCACATAAATAAATGAACAAAATGTTCATCTTGGTTGCATGTAGGAAGTTTCCACTCCACAAAGACAATCGTTCAAATTGTTTTCTGGGTACCAGTGGGAAATTTGGGTACTATAAAACTTGATGATTTTCAAAAATGCTCCCGTATTCATACAATTAAAATAAAAATGCTCAGTTCTAACTGCATCCTTCTGATGCTGAAAAAGTCAAGATGGTTACTGCTCACTTTAGAAGATACCAAACACCTTTCCCACAAGAAAGATTTTCAGTTCTGACAGAATAAAAGGGGAAGCAGTGCAATTGGACGGCCACCCCAGGCTTACACCTCCACAACACTGAATTTTATCTCAGCATTGTCAGGAAGAAAATGCGGCTTGAGGTAGGAGCAGCTGCCAATGCCTTTCTGGACAATCCAGCTGATAGTGCCCATTTCCACCATGGTCAGCTGGTAGTAATCCTCATTAGGGCTTTCCCTTTGCTATGTGCTTTTCTCCCCCCTGCCGCTTTTTTAAAGAAAGAGGAAATATGCTATGCTAGCATTTCCGTACCTCACATTATTACATAAATTGCATGTAAAAGCATTTTATAATCTATTAAAAAAAACTACAGAAATGCTGGTGTATTTTGCTACTGCTTCTATTCCCTCCTTTACTGTTCATCCTTAAATCTATTTGAAGATAGCAGGCTGAAATTGATAATCCCCCCCAAATTCTTTTAGCTGATTTTACTGTGCTAATACTGAATACTCATGTACAAATTATGAGATTGTTTTAATCAATTTGTTAATATTCTGCAAAAAAAGAGTGAAACATCACTCATTATTAAGCACCTAAGCTAAACATTAACATGGCACTCACTATAAAGTCAATTTAATGGCATTTTCAGAATGCTACAGGTAAAAAAAAATGAAGAAGAGAACTCTAAGAAGAAATGGGAAAATGAATGTTAATAAGAAGCAAAAGGTATAACAGTAATGAATGAAACAGATGCAAAATAAATAAGATAAATTTGATAGAGATGTGCATGAATAAGAGATAATTTTAGTTGCTCTTAGGAAATATATCATAATATATACTCCTTTCAGTATTTCTTTGTGTCATTTTGTACAGATGCATGGGTGTATGCATTAAAAATATCTTACTACTTATAGTACAAAGAAAATAAAAGTAACTAAAATAATAAATAAAAGTAACCAAAATAATAAATGTAACTGACATTCATACTGGAATGAGGATAAAAGAATGGTGGGATTGCTGATATACAGGAATGTAGATCCAAATAAATTAAGCACATAATATTGCCTGTGCTGAGATATATATGTATCTAAGGGCCTATTACTGAACAAACATTTCTCTCATTTTATCTACTGTGAATCAAAGATGTTGGTTTACAAATGGCCACATAGTAGTATTTCCTCACATTAGAGACTCTCTCTTTTTCTCTCTATTTTTTTTGGAGATCACTGACTAGACAACAATAATGTGATAATACTGAATTATCAATGTTTTTTAAAAGAAGGTAATTGTGTAATCCAATTATTATTCCAGAAGAATCTGAAATCAGTGTAATGAAATGGATAACTGAAATACACAGTAAAACAATAAAAACTAAATGTGAGGGATGAAGAAGAGAGATGAATTAAAGCTGACTCTAAAGCTTCCAGTCTAGATCAATAATAATACAAACACAAGGAGCTCAAAAGCTAAAACATAGCAAAAGCAACATTTTCAGGAGAGGTCACATATTAGAATTTGGAGAAGTAGAGAGGAGATAGATAATTTGGTTTAGATGTTGAATTTTAGGAATCTCTGGCATCATCGGTAGAACCATGAAATAAAAAGTCGATAAATCCACATCTGAGAATCAATGTATGGTGAGCCTGGACAGTGAGATAGACATGCTCCTCAGATGTAGCTGGGTAATCACAGAACTTAGAGATCAGTGGATAATCCAGATAAAGTTTATGGAAGAGAAAGGAGAAATCCAAAGTCAAACACAGTGTTCAAAAAGGATTAAAGAAAGATGACCACTGGACAAAAAAAAAAAATCAGAGAATCAGAGATGTCTGGGAATGAGAATTTATATCACAGGCACCACCAAAGTAGAGCATTAATAATGACCAAGTGCTCAACAAAGTGTAAAGGTTGTTTTCAACCTGGTTCAACAAAAGAAATGAAACTTTATAAGTAAGATACTTTGAATATTCTTATGATTGCCATTTCAGGCAAATGGAGCAAGCAACAGCTGGAGTACCTAGAGGCAGTAAGTTAGATTATACTTTTTATTAGTTTGTGGGTGACTGAAAGGAATGATATAAGTCATTGGTTTAATTCAGAGAGAGGCAGGTTGATGTAGGACAGGGAAGATGGAAGTAGAACTAGCTGAGAGAAAATGAAGGTGTAAAAACAAGAAAAGAAAACAATTGAGAGATTATGCCATTGTTTTTATTCATTCACTCATTCATTTGTGAACTAACTCAAGAATTCATTTTATTCATTCATTCAGTATTTTGGGGGGGCTTGGTATTCATCAATCAGTGTGGTAAGCATTAATAATACAAAAATTTAAACTCTGGTCTCTGATATATAGCAATTCCCACACAGAGTAAATTACAAAGAAATTCTGTATTTTTGAAAAGCAAATGGGAAGGAAGATTGATGCACATGATACTCACTCCCTTAAGTCAACAATAATGTAAAAATGTAAATACTCAGGTGTTTTTTTTTTCAGGCATGCTTTATAGCAAGTGATTAAACCTTGCACTACCAGAGGCTCTTGAAATAAGTTTTATCCCTACCCAAAATGTGGAACTGCTGGAAATGGCATATAATGTATATCTCAAGGTATTTCTAAAATGCCCCCAGAAAACTGCTTTGCTATACACAAATCTAACTGAAGGTCAGACTAGAAAGTAAGACAGGATATTACAATTGGTAATTGGTAAGGCAAAATGAGGGGATACTCTCCTGTTCCTCACAAAGTGTGGAGTCTTTAAAAATTCAGATGATGTTATCTGAATATCAAAAATGGTGTCTAAGGAGGAAACTCTGAGAAGAACCATACAAGAGAAAGAAAAGCAGAAAAGAATAAAGTTACCAGAATTGGAAGTATTTGTGATACATACATATTAAAAAAGTAACATGTGAAAAAATATTCTATGCTTTTATAATGAATCTTATTGTCATGTACAAATAAAAAGAACCAATAAAGAAAAAAAGGAGAGAAAAAGAAAGATCCAGACAGAAGTTATGTGTGTATAAGACAGACAGAATTCGGGTTTTTTTTGCAATATTCTGAATGAACACTTTTTTCTCCAATGCTATCTGAAGGATTATCCAACATTAAGTGCAATTCTTTCTTCTGGAATAATGGTGCACTGGGGATCTTTTTCTGAAACTAGAAAAACAAATGCTTTTTCTGAGGTTAAACATAAAAATGCATTGCACTTGCAGAAGGAAGGAAAAGATAGAAAAAAAAGAAGAAATGGGGCTGGTTAATGCATATACTCATCCTTCAAATTGGAAAACAAATGCTACCATACTGTGAAATTTTACACAACTCTTCCAAGCAAAGTGAAAACCGGGTATTTATTATAACTCCTCAAAGGGTTAATCAGTAGCTCCTGGTAGAGAATGTCCTTTCCAAAGAGATCATTCTGATGGGAGAAGAGGAATAAATGAGGCGAGTGATACTGGTGTGGGAGGGAGGTATCAGAATGCAGGGAAATCCTTCAGCCATGAGGGCAGGAGGGGAATGTCCATCACTCTAGAAGGTAATACATCCCAAGCATTCTGCAGTGTAAAGCTCCCAGATGTCTCCTATTCCAGATAAAGGATGATCTATCTGTATTCACTACTATAACAGGAATCCCTATAGATTCAGAAATAAATTGAAAACAAAACTCCAGTTTCCCAGAGAAATCTGGAGTTAAATTCTAACTTTGTACTCCTGGTACTTCCTACAGGGTCCTTAGGCTTTACTTAAGATTTTCATATGAAGTTACTTTTTATCTCCCCAGAAGACACTGCCTAGGCCATCATTTCATTCTCTGTGGGCAGACAAAGGACTGGGTGATAATGTGAATTCTAACTGTGTAACTACTAATGATGCTTCCTTTCTTATGTCTGAAATGAGGATAATATCTGTCCCTTTGTCTGCCTCCGAGAGTCATTAGGAGGCTAACCAGGGATCATACTAGGATCTGTACATGAGATTTAAAAAGGAGAAGGATTATGTGACATTGTTGGTTTTACTCAAAGGATACTGGATGAAAAGAGAGATGTCCTGGCTCTTTCCCAAGATGGCAGTATGGTGACTGAATCACTGCTGTGAAGGCATAGAGATGTGAAAAAAATATATATCATTAAAAGCCAAGAGTTCAATATCTGGAGAATGAGAAATTGGCAGGCAGTTAAGTAAAAGCCACTTGGACAATTCCATACAGCTCCCTCGCACCCACCGCTGTCCATGGGGCACAGGTCAGCAGAACACAGCATGGGTGAATAAGCAGCATTTCCAATAGCAACAACAGATCTGGTCAGAAACACGTATGCCCATCAGAAAGGAAGAGCCAGAGACCTATGGCTTTAATAACAGAGAGCACCGTGGTACCAAGGCAGGCAATTGTAGTTAAAATTTTCTTTCATACTCTGCTCTCTGTTGCCTGAAAATTACTGACTCAGTTTTATTTCTGCACTTTAGAGCTCTGGATGCAATTACAGGAGCACCTTCTAAAATTCATGAGCATTTTGTATTCATAGCAACTCAGATACCATAACTTTCTCACTAAATTAACTGCTTGGAGTATGCTTCAAAATCAAAAGAATTTTTTAATGTCTATGTGGGCTTGAAGTTTTCTCTCCTGCTAGAAAGGTAAACTCTGTGAATGCAAGCAACCTTCTAAGACACTAAAAACTGTTGGATCCTGTTTATCATATGCCATAGCTTACAGTAGTTTAAGAATCATTAAAATTTTTACCTTCTAGTAAAGGGTCCACAGAAAAGAAAAGAAATTATGTCTGGAATGCCACAACAAAGCAGGTGGGAAAGCTAAGCTAATCAAGAGATTTGTGGGTTTTGTTCCTGTGTTTTTTAAAATAAATCATGAGGACCTACATGAGCAACTCTTATTGATGTAAATATGAAAACATTCTACACATGCTGCAAACAGCCACTGACATGCATGAGAAATTTTTATATTGATGATTTACAGTAGAGTAGGTATTAGCAATGAGGTTTTCAAAAGTGTGTCCTTTCTTTCATAGATAAAATTGATTTTCTGAAAAACAGTTCCACATTTTTTCTATTGAGGGCAGAGAGGGGAGAAAAATGCCTTTTAGTAATCTTTGGTTGTTTTCTGATTATTTTCCCCTTACCTTTCTAATGCAATCATATATGTAATCTTTTTAGATATTCAGTTTCACCCGTAACCAATAGGAGGAACAAAATCCCAAAGCAAGTCTTTATATATTGCATCCTCATAATTCATAATAAAATCTCACAACCCCAGATCTATAAAATAAAATTCCCTGCTTAGGAATACAGAGGGAAAAAAATCATTCTGAACTGGTAACAATCTAGACAATGGATTGCTTTAAGGCAACATTTGTGTTACTTTCAAGGACTTGGAATAACATAAGGCCATAAGGAAAAGTCATAGTTTATGTGGGATATGGCTGTATTTCAGTATCTCTGAATGGATGCAGAGCAAAATTACCCATAATTAGAGTGACAGAACCCAGGAGAGGTTCAAAACTGTGCTGACATCAAATGCCACCTCTGGGATCTTAAAAGAGTTGCTTTATGAAATAGATGACTCATTTATAGTTAGGTTATATAAAAATGTATGCAGTTAGAGTGCTTTGAAAAGCTCTCAAAAACCATGTGCTTCCTTAAGCAATTTAAACATCAACCCACAATTGTGTTCACACTATTTTCTTGAGCAAGCCCTCCACCCCCCTTGCTATTTGTCCCCTAATGGGTCATATTTCAACTTGTTCTATGTGAATATGGATTTTGATTTAGAGAACTATGACTACTAATGGCATATTCAATATTTATTTTTTTCCCTATTTTAGGATATACTATCTTTAAATCAAAACTTTACAAAAAATAATATAGTGCCTACATGTTTACTGATAACATAAAAGTATGAGGAAGAAAATGTGCCATGGTGTGTATCTGCTCTATTAACTTTTGTAAAGTTAAAATATCTCCATGAGAAGAAATACATTTTACTACTGCTTTTCTTGTAATTTCCACAGCACTTAAAATATTTTATTAAAGGGAGACAGTCTCCGAATGCTAAGTAATAAGAGTTCTTTTGAATTCTAAGAGAAATAAATGAGAAAACAAATCTCTTTTAAGACCTGACATACAATGTTTTATATTTATAGCAGCTCATTCTGGTGAATTATACTACGTAAGAAGTATCAGTAAAGCCTTAAAAAATAATGATAATAAGATGAATCAATGAAAACAATCTGTACCAATTATTTAAATGCACATATTATGTGGCTTCCAACTTAATCAACTTCCACTTCAGCTTTCACTAGTGTCAACATTTTTTTTTTTGTACCGGGGATTGAACTCAGGGACACTCAAACACTGAGCCACATCTCCAGCCCTATTTTGTATTTTATTTAGAGATAAGGTCTCACTCGGTTGCTTAGTACCTTGCTTTTGCTGAGGCTGGCTTTGAACTCATGATCCTCCTGCCTTGACCTTCTGAACCGCTGGGATTCCAGGCATGCGCCACTTTGCCTGGCTAGTGTTAACAATTTTAAAGTATTGATTGCAAAGTAATTTTAAATATTTCATGTCAAACAGTAGCATTTTTACCTATCAACTGAATAATGATGAACAATGTTAACAAAGAATGGTGGTATTTGGTTAAGTTGGGAATTTTATACTATGTAACTCTTTGACCCCAGTAATTATACATTTAGCAATTATTAAATACTATATCAATAATTAGAAAAGGAAAAAAGACAAAACAAAAAGTGTATTTAATACAATATTACTTATAATCATAACAATTCAAAGAGTGAATACAAAGACTTTTACAGGACAGAGTAAAAATTAACAATGCTTTTGAAGGGCTGAAGAGGTAGCTCAGAGGTAGAGCACTTGACTAGCATATACAAAGTCCTGGATTCAACTCCCAGCACCCTCAAGACAAAAATGCTTCTGAGGAAGGTTTAAGATAAAACAGTAATCTATGAAAACATATCTAATTAATTCAATTATGTAAAATGCTTGTCAAAAAGTAGACAGCCATATAGTCATATGTCACCTTATGATGTGATATGTTCTGAGAAATGTGTCCTGAGTGATGTAGATGCTATGTGAGCATCACAAAGTGCTTTATACACACTTCTTGAAGGTATAAGTCTACTAGTTGATGCAGTCTTGATTGCAGGACAAATATGATATTTATAAGGCCACTGCCAGCATAAATTGTTATATTGCATTACAGTAAATATTTTTTAAGTAGATGGAATACACTTTTAAAGTAATGATAAAAAGTCTAGCATAGTAAATATACAAACCAGTAACATGTTTATATACTGATTATCAACTATAACATACTGTATATAATCTTATGTGCTATACTTTCAAAAGACTGGTAGAGCCATAGGTTTATATCAGCATGAACACAAGCTCATGAGTAACAGGTTGCCCTATGATGCCAGTAAGTGATAGGAACTTTTCAGCCTCCATCCTAAACTTAAGGAAATACTACCATATATGGGGTCCCACATTGATTGCAATGTCATTTTGCAGCACAGACCATGTATTCCAAATTAACAATGAATTGCTGTTAGATACAAGTTTCCTTTATAATCTTCACATTATTTGTATAATCAGAAAAAAAAGTTATTTTTAAAAAGTGCAAGATTTATCTTTTAAAAAATTCTATGTAAATTTAAAAAAATATTTTATGGGGTTTCCATCTTTAAGTTACAACAGAGTTGATATAATTCTCTAGCAGTATACAGACTCATTTTGCAACAACCTCACTTATACTATTAATCTAATAACTCCATTATTTTCCTTAATATATTATACCCACTTTGCCCTTTTAAATAATAGCATTGAAAAGTTTGCTTACTTTACCACAATATTTCCTAAACATTGAGCCTTCAGTTTTTGCATGTTGTCATCCAAAATCATAACTACAAAGTAAAATATAAATAAAATTTTGAATAAAAATGTTTATAAAATAAAAATGTTAAAGCGTAAACATTTTTTTCATATTTTCTATATTCAACCGCCAAACTCTAGCTTAAAAAGTGATTTTTAAATCCTCTAAGACCCTGAATATATACAAATAGTTAAAATATCCTAGAGAAATTATGGACATTTGTTTGATTCTCTATGAGATCATAAATTTTCCTTCATAATCTCCCTTAAAGACACTGTATTTCAAATTTGTTGGCATATATAAGATTTCATAATCTTTGTTAATTTGCTTATACCCTTCTCATCAGTTAAGAACATTTAGAATATGTTCATCTTTTCAAATTTAAAGGAAATAAAGTTTAAAATACATCAAAAATAGTACACAAAATAAAAATAAAACTTTTAAAAAGCACAAAAACCCACTTATTCTGATTTAAGTCTTCATATCCACTTATGAGATTTAAATTACTTGAATTTAATCTTCTGAAATATTATTCAAATATCTTCTGTGATATCTTGATAAAACTCTGAATGTGTTTATTCTAAGCTTGTATCCACATTCAGTACCCCTCATTGCAAACTAAAATGAAGACACATCAGTATCATCTAGACTTTAATGGGGTCTTTATGTGGTTCTGTTCACCCAGGTCATTCAACTTAAGCAGCTATGAGAGGAGGTAGACATTGGGCCCATACATAGAAAAGTGCTCCCATCTTTGTGCTCCTGGAGCACTTTGTTTTTACACTATTTTGACAATTAGTAGAGTTATGAGTGTCTGTATTTCACTAGCTTGTGAGTTCACTAGAGGTAGAGGCCATGCCTAATTTATCTTTGTTTCTCAAATCTCAGGACAGTGGCAACATTGCTATGTGCCCTGAGAATACTCTATTACCTCTTCAGTTTTCCTACCTATAATATAGGAGCAATTCCCTTTTTATTGTTTTGGCATAAAAATTACTAGGGGAGCAGCTTGGGAGGCTGAGGCAGGAGGATCAAGAGTTCAAAGCCAGCCTCAGCAACTTAGCAAAGGCCTAAGCAGCTCTGCAAGACCCTGTCTCTAAATTAAATACACAAAAGGGCTGGGGATGTGGATCGGTGGTTAAGTATCCCTGAGTTCAATCTCCAGTACCAAAAAGGAAAAAAAAAAAAAAACTACTGTACTAGGGAAGAGGAAAGTTAAGTGACAAGCTTGCATAAGGTACTCAATGAAGTAAAATTAAGTGTTATACCACATTTAAGGTTTTTTCTGGTACCTGGGTTATGAGAGTTTAATTGTCTGCAAGCCAGCAGCTTTCAGAGAACCAGAAACTTCTGTACTGAAGTTCTATGAGGCATCAAAGCCTCACTCTTTCTTACATCTGGATACAAAAGACATACTGAAGGGAAATGTGTCTAACACCTCCCCCATTGGTGACCCCTAAAAATGTCTCAACACAAAAGCATCTTTTCTGATAAAAGAAACAGGGATGACAGAGCTGTTCAAATGGGGGATTTCACTAAATTTGGGTTCACCTGTCTATGGCTAGAGAAGACACTGACTATATATTTATCCTGAATAAAGAGTCTAAAGTATCTTTTTATAAATATGGCTGCCAGTTTAAACTAAATGACCTGGGTTTCCCAAAGTAGACATTGTTCAAGGAGGAAAACGCACTATTCTTATGTTAGAGAGGCAAAAGACAAATCTCTATAAATTTTGTTAAGAATATTACTGGGAGGGGTGAGGGTGTAGCTCATTGGCAGAGTACCTGCCCAGCATTCACAGAGCTCTAGGGTCAATCCCAAGTATTCTACCGTAAATCATACTCTATTCCCTAAATCTGACTTTTCCTCATAAAATCTATTAAGGTACATAATGAGACCTTATGAAAATGACACAACCTTGGTGCCGCATTCTTCATTTCCTATAAAATGAATGGATAAATAAATAAAATGAATGTGAATCAAAGTCAAATCAGTCTGGCTTCTCTGAAACATCACTAGTAATACTAGCTAAGACGTTAATACTAGCTAAAATTTGTTCCATCTTTCTATTGACCAGGCACTGTGTTAATGCTTTGCTCCATAATGTCACAATTCAGCTCCCTTAGAAAGTATATGAAAGTATTATTCTTATTCAGAAATATGAAAACTAAATGTTTGAAAAGTTAGCTGTATGTTTATATAGTAGGAAATGGAGCCAAGGGAAATTATTCACCTATTATTATGATTGCTATAAATTTTAAAACAAATACAAAAAAATATACCTCTGCTACTTAAAGCCAGCATCAAAGAAGTGTTTTCTTTTGGAATCCTCACTTGACTGATATAGTGGTGCATACCTCTAATTTCAGTGACTTGGGAAGGTGAGGCAGGAAAATTGCAAGTTTAAGGCCAGCCTCAACAGTTTAGTGAGGAGATCCTGTCTCAAAATAAAAATAAAAAGGTCCAGGCATGCAGCTTAATGGTGGAGCACCCTACATTCAATCCCCAGTACCCCACCCCCCCAAAAAAAGAACTCTTATTCATCTTATTTTCACCCAATAAGATTAAAAAGCCTTCTCCTCATGCCTAAATTAAGAGTAGTATGTGTTAGGGAATCAGCAGCCAATTTTGTAACAAAAGCAAGAAACAAATGAGATAAAACACAGTGGTTTACACTGTCCTGAGGAACTAACCAGTCAAGCTATCCAAGGAAAATTATTTAGTCTCTTTGAGTATCACGCTACTGATCTCTAAATGGCTACAGTGTCTCTAAAGTAAATATGCTTCAACATTATGTTCCCCACAGTCATATCACACCACATTCTTCAAGTGCCTTATAAATGATATTGCTCTTTTGCTGTTACAACCATTTAGATAGAACATGTCCCTGGAAGACCATGTTACTTTTGACAGCAAAAATTAAGACATTTGAGCTGAGGTTGTAGCTCAGTGGTAGAGCTCTCGCCCAACACATGTGAGGCACTGGGTTTAATCCTCAGCATCACATAAAAACAAAATAAAGGTTATTGTATCTACCTACATCTAAAACAAATATTTTTAAAAATTTTAAGACATTCATTTTTTTTGTTTGATACCAGGGATTGAATTCAGGGCCACTTGATCACTAAATCACATCCCCAGCCCTATTCTGTATTTTATTTAGAGACAGGGTCTCAGTGAGTTGCTTAGCACCTTGCTTTTGTTGAGGCTGGCTTTGAACTTGTGATCCTCCTGCCTCAGCCTCCTGAGCCAGTAGGATTACAGGCATCTGCTACCGTGCATTCATCCAATGAGATACCTATTAAGTACATGGAAGATTTCATAAAACATAATATATATACTAGGAGCAGGAAAATATCTAAATTTATTAACATTACATATTTAAAATGATCACAGTCATTTCTTACCATTGTATCCTGGAACACATTTTCCTGCTTGTCCTGGAGGAGGTGTTTTAGAGTTACCTAATCCAATGCATGATGCTGTAATTGGAGATCCAGTTTCTGAAGAAAGAAATGCAGTTATCATGCAGTGTTTCAATGTGGAATTATAATGCTGCCTCTGCATGCACATTCTTTTTTTTTATTGGTTGTTCAAAACATTACAAAGCTCATGATATATCATCTTTCATACATTTGACTCAATTGGGTTATGAACTCCCATTTTTACCCCAATACAAATTGCAGAATCACATCGGTTACACACTCACATTTTTACATAGTGGCATATTAGTGACTGTTGTATTCTGCTACCTTTCCTATCCCCTACTATCCCCCCTCCCCTCCCCTCCCATCTTCCCTCTCTACCTCATCTGCTGTTGTTCTATTCTCTCCCTTGTTTCCCCCGCCCCTTTCCCCTCACAACCTCTTATATGTAATTTTGTGTAACATTGAGGGTCTCCTACCATTTCCATATGCTTTCCCTTCTCTCTCCCTTTCTCTCCCCCTACTCGTCTTTGTTTAATGTTAATCTTTTCCTCATCTGCATGCACATTCTAACCCCTCCTAGTTTGCCTCCTACTTCACTTGCATTAGGAAGAGATGAATATTTCAAATGTATTATTTAAAAATAAAATAATACAATAATTTATAATGTTTCTATAGTTTTAGAACTTAAAGGTATGGATTTATAATAATGTATATAGTAGTGTTTCTTCTAAAGAGGAGAAAGGCTGCTCTACTCTGCTTGTTGGTAGATCAAGAGCCATGAAAAACAGAAAATGCTATGGCTGTGAAGCTTTTACAACAAAGGTTAAAAGCCAGATCACTAGAAAGATGATTTCTCTTGACTCACCTAAGTTATTATGTATATCATTATAAATTATAGCTCAGGGCTAAACATTTCAGGTATTTGTAGCTTGTTCTCTGAATTAAACAGCCTCCTTTGTTTTTAAAATAAATGTGCAAACAATGTCATGCTTTAATTTCCTAACAACTGCACTTGCCTAGAGACCCTGCATCTCACACTGAATCTGTCAGTGCTTTAGCAACTCGTTTTGGGTCTGTTGACCCTGCAAGTCTAGAAGCCCCTAGACATAGGAAGGCATATGTTCATGCTATAGTAGTTCATCAAGACCATAAAGTTATAATAAGCTTACATAGACTAAAAAAAGTGTTAAATTTCTTTTCTTCATCTCAAGTTAAAATAGGATCATTTTTAAGGAGGAATGCATTTGTTATACCTGAATACAAATTTGGGGTGTCCAGAATCTTAAGGATATAAAATGTTTATGTATGGAAGGGGAGGATAAGAGGACATTGATATGAAAAGTTTGGGAACTACTGTCTTAACATTATACTCACAAACTTACACAAAAATACCTGCAAGGGATTAACTGTCAAATCAATCATATACAAAGTAATCCAAAAAATTAGAAAACATTCATCTTTCTAAATATGCAGAATGTATTCCTTCTTCCATGCTGTGAACCATAATTTACTATACATTTATATCACCTTAGAATGATGGGAAGAATTTATGACTGTTCCTTACCCTTCCAGAGTAGTTCAGTTTGTTGTTCACATTTTACAAATGGTGGCTCATCTGGCATTAATAACAGAAGATGGACTCTTGAACATGAAAACATAGCTCCTAAGTCACAGTCTAGTGCTTAGGATGCTAAGCTATATGCTCAATGCTAAGTCTGAGAAAGTCACCAGAACTAGATAATTCTGATGTTCTAACAGTGAGTCCACAAATAGTTTTATATCATGACAAAAATTGGGAAGAAGCCTTATGAAATGGCATTCCACAGTCAGGCCATACCTGCCCATTTACCCCACAGCACAATCAAAGCACAGAAGGAAATCCACACGGTTGGAAGGGTTAACAGCGTTTTCTCCTTTGTTGTATTTTATCTTATTTCTGAATGTCTAGGTATTTACCTGGGCTCTCCTTCAAAATTGATTTGAGAGACATAAGCAAGAGAGAGGACAGAAAGCAACCTTATAGAGTGAAGTGCTTAAAGGTCCACAGGATGCCAAGTTCTGTTCCATACAGGATCAGAGGCTACGAGGACACATTAGGAAAGGAGATCACCCCTTCAACCTGCTTCTGTTTCTCTTTCAACCCTGGTGGAAGGTAGCTGCTAAATCAGCCTCTTTCAAAAATGTTTTTTGCCCAGTTTAGTTTATGAAGAGGGGCACTCCTATTATATGAGTTCAAACTCTCTGCAGTTCTTGATACCAGAAGGTCTCCACTACTTGTCAACAGATGGCTCTAGAATCTACAAGTGAGACACCAGTGGTTCCCACCTATGGCTCCAGTACCTACCACCTAGTGAGAGAAAAAAACAAAACAAAACAAAAAACAATGAAAAACACCTCATGACAACAAAACTCAAACTACTCCAAACTTGATTCCATCTTGCTGTAGATTATTATACAAGATGTCAGCACTTTGTTCTTATCCCACTGGGAGAAGGTGAGTGTGGAAAGGGAGCGAGAAGGAAGCTCAGTCTCAAATGGAGGAGGATACACGGACGGACGGATCAGCTAGACACTGTCACCAACCCCGCCTGAGTAGGCTGACACTCACACCTCCCAAGATTCTTAAGTATCTTCGTATAGAGATTATTATTCTTAACCTTCAGCTGTTTTGTTAGTTTATGATTACAATACAGCTACAAAAAGTGAGTTTTTCAGTATAATGAACTTGAATCTAGATTTTAAGGGCACTGAGAAGGATGATTCATTCAGGTTACTTGAAGTAGATGAAATAAGTTTATGCTTTGAACATTGGAAATTCAAGTATCCTATTGACCTTATTTTGAAATTTATTTAGGTATTGAATCAGAGCGATTGCTCCTGAAGTACAGATGATACCATCAGAAAAAAAATAAAAATGGTGGTTCCTAAAACTCCAATAGGAGCCGTCATTAGGATAAAAGCAGGATGAGAAAGGCCATCATAGACACTTTGGTTTCTCTCTTTGTACCTCTGAACATCCTAAGATCAAAGACTGATCCATCTGCAGCACAAACATATACACATGTGGCACACATTCCTACACGTGGACCTATACCTGTCCAGTCTCCCAAGCTGGCCAAGTGCAGAACAGACTTTCTGGATAGAGAAAGCCCTCAGGCTGCAGTTCTTGACTAAAATCTTAATGGCTCTCAGAGCCCCACCTCAAAGATGTTCCTAAAACATCTGCTGCACACCACCCAGGCTATAATTAACTGGCCAGCAGTTATCTAGGGAGAGAGGAAGTACAGATGTCCTGCTGTGAGTGGGAAATAGCTACATTAAACAAACCAGAACATTCTCCTTAAGGAAGAGAATTGGAAACTGCATTTGGAGAAAACTTTACAAAGATATCTAACCACATACAGAGAAGTAAAACTAAGCAATCATAGTGGGGTAGGGAGAGGGAACACGGGAGGAATACATGAACTCTACACAGGGAAGAGGGGTGGGAGGGGAAGGGAGGGGGAAGGGGATTAGCAATGATGGAGAAACGTGATGGACATCATTATCCAAATAACATGTATGAAGACATGAATTGGTGTGAACATACTTTATATACAGAGATATGAAAAATTGTGTTCTATATGTGTAATAAGAATTGTGAGGCATTCTGCTGTCATGTGTTTAAAAAATAAAAGCAATTTAAAAAAAAAAAAAACTAAGCAAATCACCAGTACAATCTCTTTAGCTCAGAGACAACCAGTAGGAGGATGGCAAGGAACCAATACATGTGAAGAGTGTCACACAGGCACATTTATCTCATTCATCTGCAGAAGCCAATACAGAAACCTCATAGAATCTTACTGCCTCACTCTGTTGCATAGTGAGTTGCTACCCAATGGAATTTTCCTTAAAAAACAAACAAACAAACAAACAAAAAACTTCTAACTGAAGGGGAAAAAAGAAAGAACTAACAGACATAATATTTCAAAAATGATTATGTTATGCACATTGCATTTAATCCAACTATAAGACTATAGGGAGAAAATGAAATATTCTTTTTATATATGATAAATACTCAGACCTAGTCAAAAAAATTAAACAGTTTTTCCTAGTCCAGACTATTTCAAAGAAGTATATGAATATAACAGGCAAGTAAATCACTCCTGAAGTTGTCATGGAGAACACAGAGGGTGTGCCGGTCACCTAGACTAAGTCTCAGCAGAGGAAGAAAATTCCTTATGGCAGGGAGTGAGAACAGGCTGTCATATCTGCAAATGGAAGCAGTGGTGGTATAGTTCACTTAATTAGCAAACATTCACTGAATAGTTATTATGAACTAGCTGCTATTTTAAGAACTAAGGATATGAGGATACAGCAATAAACCAAAGTGACTCAAATCCTTACCCTCACAGAGTTCACATTCTAGTTGGGGAGACAAGCAATATACAATATACAAAATTAAAATATATATTAAAGAACGATAAATGCTAGGAAAAAACTAAAGCATAGACAGAGTTATAAAATGTCACAAGAGGTTGCAATTTTATATTGTTTGAGCAGGATTGATCTTCCAGCCCAAGAAAGTGACCTTTGAGTCAACACCTGAAAGAAATGAGGACATGGGACAGAAATATTTAGAAAGAGGGACTTTTTCCTAGAGTGTTCCAGAACAATGGGACAACGAATGTGTTAAAGCAGAAAGTATTAATAGGAAATAAGGTCAGAGATAAAGTGAGGGGAAAGATCATTTCATAATACTGCAACGATTTTACGGCCAGATTTATTATATTTCGACTTCCAGAGAGATGAATGAGAGGAAAGACAGAGACATAGACCTGCATTAGAATAATGGGGTAATAGATCCTGTGACTCCCTGAACATCAGAAACCAATTCTTATGACAATTCACAAGATTGTACTTAGGACTCCGGTGGTAGATGGATTCAAATTGTATTGGTAGATGGCCCACACAAACTAAAAATAATCATTTTGTTATCTATCTACCTATGTATCTATGCATTTCTGAAAGGTAATTTGGCAACACTTACAAAAAGTTCTAAAATTACATATAGTCCTAAAATCACATAATTTTAACCCAATTATTTCAT
The DNA here is from genome assembly GCF_001458135.2 of Marmota marmota marmota. Taxonomy (NCBI): domain Eukaryota; kingdom Metazoa; phylum Chordata; class Mammalia; order Rodentia; family Sciuridae; genus Marmota; species Marmota marmota. The sequence continues at coordinate 27,820,867 of NW_025999853.1, forward strand.
CTCAAGGAATATATACAAGGATATACTTACAGTTTATATATAGTGACAAGTATGTTCCTCATAGTATTATTTATGTTAGAGTTTAGAAGATTGTTCAAAAATAGGAAGGATTTCAATTAAGGAATAATGCAAGGCCATTCAACTACCACAGAAGACTGTCTACTGATTGAAAATAAATCTCAGAATATATTCTCTAAAAAAAATGTGGTAAAACAGATTGTACAATAAAATACTTTTTTGGTTCATAATATGTGCTGAGTCACAGTATACATCTAGGCAAGATACACATTAAAATATTAACCAAAGTTATATCAGAATGATAAGTAAAGTGTAAATTATGAATTGTCCCAAAAGTTAAATGCACAACTATTCAATTTATGCACAGTGTTAGATTCAATATGGCCAAAATTATTCAATATTCTTCCTACCAAGAGGTGGGTTCTATGTCTCCTCTCTTTAATTTATGGTCACTTTTGGAATACTTTGACAACAGTGATGTGGGCACTATGACAGATATAGGCAAGCACTATCTCCAGAAGCCCCTTAGCTTCCATGCACCGAGGGTCTACTACCCTGAGTCCTTCAAGTTACACAGGGTATGGGCAGCAATTCCAGTCAGTAGTCCTGGGTGAATCCAGCCCTCTCATCATCTGCAGTAAGTAGAATAAAGCCAACTCAGACCCTCTGAACCAGCCTACTCACCACTGAGTACTATCTGAGTTATTTCTATCAAAAATACACAGAGCACCAGATCCACAAAATCATGATATGGTCCTTTTGTTCAGCTTTTGGTGTAATGTTTTTTATGTAGTCATATATACTCAGAGCATTTGCCACTAAAATATTGCAAAATCTTTTTTTTTAGAAGATAGAGTGCTATCCTCAAAAATAATTGTGCATATAGTTACATAAAGGCATTCTCCTAGCCTGCAGCTGAAATATGTTTTTTCTTCTGCGTGCCTGAGAGTCAACCGTATCATCAGAACCAAATAATCCAGTCTCTGACATTTTGTGCTCAGGAAATGCTTGCTGGCTAGTAAATAAAAATTTCTGACATGATTTTAGGCTACAGTTCTCATCATTGAGATCAGGGCTCTTAAGAAATAAATAGGAAAATCACAGAATGCAGTCCCCAAAGGAACCAGAGAGGAGAAATAGAGAACTTCAAGAAGGGAGAGATTTTATGTTACTGCTAGAATTCTATTACAAACTTTTCTTATTTCTGGAATGATACTCAAAGGTCAGCTTTTCAGTAAGTATTTATTAAGTATATGCTACTCACTGAAAGACAATTATTTGGGAGGAAAAAGGTGGAATAGTATACCAAACAGCTATATGTGTGGAGTCCTGGAATGAAAACAAGAAGGAACCTTGTGTTACTCAGCACAGCAAAGCCTAGTAGTGGTAGGCAGACTAAGAGAGATGAAAGAAAAAGTGAAAGAGGTAAACAGAGTCAGATTTTTAAATACTTTCCATGGCATGTAAAGAAATTTGGGTATCAGATAAGGAACAATAACTGAAATAATGAGACCAGTAGAGGCAATTGGCTCAGAATCACTTTATAGAAAAATCTCCTCACTAACAGTCTGGAACACCAATTTAATAATCCAAACCCAGAGCAATAAATTAGTTAGATGTTGGCAGTCTGATACAGGGAAGGTACGACCAAATACCAACATGAAAAAGTCTTGATCATTGTTGAAATCTGGGAAAAGGGAAAGAAGAAGTCCAGGATAAACACCAAGGTTTTGGGTTTGGAAATTAAAGACAATACAGAAAGAGTACATGTAAGTAAAGATGAAGGGAAAGGACATGGTGGTGACTTCAGAAGCTTAGCTCAGTAAATATGGGGCTCCTGCTGCATCTGTGGTGGTTCTGAAACGCTACAGTTAGGCAAAGTAGATTGAGAAGATGGTAGTCTGTGTTGAAATCTGAAGTACTAAAAATAAATTAATTCAGCAGCCTGGTACTGCTGAGTTGTATTAATCATGATGGGAAGAGAGGCAATTTGTACAGAAATCACTCTCTCCACCTCTGAATCTACACAGTGAGCTATAAATAACTTGAATGGTGATAGCAAAAAGAAAGCAGAAACAGTGAGATGACCACTGGTGAAAGATAATCAATTTGATCTTTGTGTTCAGGAGATAGTTCGATTATAGTTTAGAATACTTCATTCAAAGCAACTTGAATTTTTCTGCTGGAAGCAAACCATTAATTCAAGCTGTGAGATACTGGTCTTATCCTACTTCCTTTCCACGATATTGTGGATGACTCAATGAAGAAGTCCATAAATAGCCTGCAGTTCAATTGGATAAGAAAAGCAGAGTTAATGAAAGCATAAGATAAAACATACCAAGAGAACCTGGGCCACACAGAACAATGAGAGCTCTGGCTTTGACGCTATTAAGCAAGATGACTTGAAGAAATTAAACTCTATGAATAAACAGAGCTCTTAAGATTCTAAGGTTTCTTGAATACGGAATATCCGTAGGTCAGGATACTAAAGATGGCCTTTACAGTCACGAAGAGTTATTCACAGAAAAGATAAGCAAAGGACAATACTGCATATGGAGTGTTGACTACAGACCAGGAACTCTGTTAGGTTGCTTGTGCATATTTCACTTCATTTAGAGCTTTCCTTGAAACCCATGAGGAAACTCTTGAGCAGAACATGAAGGACTTGCTCACGGCTATAGAGGAACAAGGATTTAAGCACAGTCTTATCACAATTCAACACCACTCTTGACTACCACATTGCTTTCCCAAGAAGCATAGTCACCTGCTGTTTTCCAAATTAAAATTGACAGCAAAAGAGGAATTATGAACTATTTTGTATGGCCAGTGGGCCCCAGTGTAGGGCTCTGTATGACACAGAGGGAATCCAATTTCCAGACAGTAAGACTCCCCAAGGAAATGTTTAGAAACTCCTGTCTTTGTGAAGATCTATAAAAACATGATATTTGCATCTTTCTATGGTGGATTAAATGTGAACCTTGCCAATGGCAGGAGAATTAGAATAGATGTTATTTCAAAGACCAAACCAACTATATTATTAATCAATTTCCCAGTGTTTGGTCTCTTGGCAAAACAGTATCACTAATAAAATAATGAGCAGAAATAGTGATTCTAAGAAACAATTATATATCTCCTAACTAATTCATGTAATCGTATTTAAAAAAAAAACCTTGATGTTCTTTCCACATTACAATTCTGTAAAGATGACAATATCTGAACCAACGAACACTGCTTGGTTTGGGAATTCACTTTCAGGTGGATTAACAATTTGTAAACAGTTATTCACTTTTAAAAAGAGAAAGTCTTACCAAACATGCCTTGCAATTCAAAAAAGATCTTTCCCTCTACTAACAAATTCATGTAGCTTACCTTTAAGCTCCTGCTTCTCAAATTATTATTAAAAGTCACCTACTTTAAACTAATGAAAACAGCTCTAGATGAGGGGGAAAAAAAGGCTGTAACCAGGCAACAGTGATGACGTCAAGACGTTTTCTCTCTCTCACCAGATGGGTACTGTCACAGCATCTCTTGTTGCACATTGCCGAGATGACACTGTGTCTGTGTAACTATTTTCCCCCACCACAGCTTCTCATGCTAAGCTATCTAAAATATATTTTCCATGAATGAAAAAAAGATTAATTCATTTCTGACTCCTAAGTTGTGAAAAACAAAATGCATTAGGCAGTTGCAACTGATTCCCATTACTGAAAGACTGCATTCTACTATTAGTTAGTAGCATAAGGTTATCTCCTGAACAATCAGTTTGTGGGACAATAGCATTGCCAGTCAGTCTGACCTACCCTTTAGGTTCCATAGAGTGCATTTCACACTACTTCAATCCATATATAGGCATGTACTTTAAAGAAATTCAGTCACAATAGTCCAAATTTGATAGACTCAGAAACACTAAAACAAAACTCAGAAGCAGAAAACAACAAAAGGGAAAATTTATAAGGCAGCACTTGCTTGTTGACAGAAAGAATTTGCTCATAGATTTGCAGCCAGAGGAACATTTACTAGTAGCTAGTGGCACCCAATCCATGGAGAATAAGTTTGTAAATAGAGTCCTCAAGGTAAAGCCACCAGGAGGACACTTTCTTCACTGCTGTGTCAATCAAATAGAGCCTCATGTGCCTCAACTCTAGGAAAGCATTTTGCTCTAAAATTCATGAGACTTTGCATGGGGTACTAGCTAAGTATGTTTAAATTGGATGAAAGTCACACATCTAGCACATAGTGGTGAAATGAAAAAAAAAGAAAAAAGAAAAAGAAAGGGAAGAAATAGAATTGTATAGCTTTCAGTACTGAATTCCAGAGATGAAAAAAATTCCCCATAGTAAACTAAACTTAGAACTATAGATGGACAGATTAAAATTTCTCTCTAATAAGTATACCAATACAGACACCTGAAAGTGAATTATCTGAAAATCCAATGGTAACAAATAAAATGAATGACCCAGCAAAAAAGTGACTTGGACTTCACTATCCTATGAATCAAATCCTTGGACACTGGCTAACGTTTCACAGTTTTCTTAGGAGGAATGAGACAGTACTACAGTCATGCCTGTAACATTTCCCTTAAAGGTCTTGGCTTAGGATAATTTCTACCAAACTATAATTAATTATCCTATTTTGTGATTTTCATTCTTGTAAATAAAATGCATTACTTTCTTAAAAAAAAAAAAAAAAAAACCACCCTGGGCTAATGCTAATGGATCTTCTCCAGTTAGACCTAAGGATAAGGAATGAATTTGGTCAGTTTAATCAACTTCTGTGGTAAAATGTCTTGTCCCAGTTGCCCGATCTAAAGAAGTACATCTCACCAAACTGTGCAAAATAAAGACTGTTATGTCAAGTAGCCATGAGGCACTTTAATAACATGACATTAATGTATAAGTGTCCTTTGGAATAATGATTTTGATGTAAGAACTGGCATGATTGAAGCTTGCTGGAGCCTTGGGTCCACTTTAATAAAATACAGAATTACCAATTTCCTCCTCAAAGGAGGAGGATTTAGGTTGTATATAGACATAGTTATTTCAGAACTGCAACTGCAATTAAAACTGCAGGAGTTCAATCAAGTTGAGAAAAATAGTCTGATTACTTCAAGATATAAGAACTCAGCAAAGATGGCTCAAGGCAGATAAAGTAAAATCAGTAACTTTTCATCACTAATGTCTCTATTAGACGACTAATGTTTTCTCATTGAAATCCCTCTTTAGGGTTTTTAAAATTCCATGAAGAATTTTACTTCTCTATTAAATGATGAAACGAAACAAACAACGTCATCTAATGCTGCTGGAGTTGGTAGTCAGTATCAATACCTCATTTTAATTATGTCATCACTACCTGGACACAAGACAGTTGAAACACTTTTTATTTGGCACCATATCTTCTGATGGGAACTACAGAGATAATGTCCAACCGACAGGTGGAAAGAATCATAAATGCTGGTGATCTAAAACCTTCACCAAATTTTCCATTATAAAAGTCATTGTGGAACTTGAGTATCCCAGGTTTGTCATTTGTCTTTATGTAACTTACTGACATCAAGTGATAGGATTAAGTGTTTCCACCTAGCATGCTAGGTGGAAAGCTAAAACTTGAGAGTTCAAGACGTCTTGTTACAATAATTTCTAAACAAATACCATGTCTAATAGCAAATAGGATGAAGAAAGGAAGAAAGGAGGAAGGTAAGGAGAACACCTCAAAAAGGGAGAAGAAGGTCTACTGTATTTTGTTTTAATATTGAGTCTCTAAAATTTAAGGAATCTTTTATTTTCCACATTAGGTTATTTCCTTATAAGGAGCTGAATTTCATTATAATCATCTTGATTCACAAAAAATAATACTTGCAAAGAACACCATGGACTTCCCTGACAGTTCTTTCCTTCTAAAATTAGGTTTCCTGTCTGATCTTTATAAATGCTCCTCTCCAGCACTTAAAAAAAAAAGTATGACAATGCAGAGTTTTGTCTGGGGACTCTGCAACCAAGGATAATGAAGTCCTGGCTGTTCATTTTTTGTACATGAATTACCATATTTTAATTGAACAATTTTCAATTCTCTTAATTTTCCCTTTTTAAATTATGATTGCAAACACCTCTGCTTCTCTATTTCTATGTAAAAATGATTATGATAATCCAGAAGTTTTACATCAACTTACATATAAATTAACTGGAAAATAAAACATCTGGGTGAATAGAAATTCAACTTTTATACAGATTGATAAATCCAATGAGTACAACCTTCCTCTTGAAACTCAGTAAAACCTGTTTCTTTTACTTCAGAATTATTTAAATGATTATAATCCAAAGCAAGAGCTTAATGCTTCAGTGTTCTTAAATAGCAAAAAGTCTGTATTAAGATACTCCTACGAGAGATGGAGGTTGCTGAACTGTTTTGGATTCTTTACAGATTAATTTTGTTTTTTGTTTTTTGTTTTTGGTGCTGGTGGTGCTGGGGATTGAACCCAGGGCCTTGTGCGTGCAAGGCAAGCACTCTAACAACTGAGCTATATCCCCCCAGCCCTCTTCACAGATTAATTTTCAATTTAGAATCTTAGATATCATTTAAATTAAACATCAAGAACATTAGAATTAATGGATCAAAGGAGGATGTTAGTCATTAAAAGTCTATGTTATCAATACAAATTACACCTAGGTAACCAACAGCCTGGTAACATAAATAGATTGACTGCAGAGTTCCTTCTTACAACCTAAGTCAGAGGAGCCAGTCAATTTTTATTCATAAATTTTAGTTACTTAACATACCCCTTACTAATTTCAAATCATACATTACAATTTTCAAACAGCTCATTTATACAAATATATTAATGTAATCAAAGAGCAAATTCATGAATTATTCAGACATACATGGAAGACTTATAAAAGTGTGCAAACATAAAAATATCAATTTTTAAGTCAATTGCAATAAAGAGTAGGTCCTGTAGAAGACTGAAATTTGAAATAAAGGAAAGTATTATTTGGTCAAAGCTTAACTTCCCGCTACACACTATCCAGCATCACCAGCAGGCCCCTTGGGGAAATGTGCCACCATCTATTTAATATTTAAAACGCTAGAAAATTCCTCAGTGGGTTAGAAATATATTTTTTTCTTTCCCTAAGAGTTTACCTAAGAGTTATTAACTTTTGCCCCCCCCAAAATTGTATATTAATTTAATATTACTTTAAGAAAAAGATTGCAAATGCTGAACTTCAGTATCACTTTACAGTTACCTCAACCTTGGAAATGATAAATTGAATTTTTCCCATGCAAATAAGGATTCTACCTAGGTTTTCTCTTAGTAGCTAACACCTGCATCACCTAGGTTGAAATTCTTTCATAAAGACAAAATTATTTATCATCTATCTATATTCTTATCTATCTGCCTACCTGTTCAATATATATGTATTTCTGTAATTTAATTGAGAAAAAGCTATAAAATCAAATTGGAGAACAGGGTAAAGAATGGAAGGAAGCAGTCCTTCTACAAGTAGAAACCCCTGTTTTTCACAGTAAAGGAGCAGCCTATTCCAACCTGATTACAATAACAGCACACATCACAATGTGGCTACTAATTTCCTCTGAACAATACATTAAAGAAAAATTGCAAATTCACATGAAACTCAGTACCCACGAGAGACCTCATGTGCTTATTTCACAGGCTTCACTGAGTTTCTTTGTTAAGCCTGAATGCACTAACTACATACATCTACACAGACTATTATGTACAAAGATGTCTACAAGAAAAAGCAAATCATAATTTTATTTTTGAATGTGCAGGTTTCCTTCAGCAAGCTTCGGCATAGTCACATTTAAAGAGGAAAAACAAAACTCTCATGCACACACTTGAGGGTGAGAAGGTCACTCCATTATGTAAGGTCACTTGTGGGTGAAAAGAAATCCTCCCATTTTGACCAGCTAAGGAAAACTGTCACACATGACATTCTATTCAATTCATATCTAGGAAATAAGTGTTAAAACTTTACTGAATAATAGGGAATACATCTATACAATATTGCAAAGGTTATAATTCCTCAGTCGTTTTTATATACTTCTATGTAGAACATTGATTTTTGTCCCAATGCAGTTCTATTTTCTGAATTTTCTGAATAGTTATAAATCTGAACTTAGATAAGTAATTTTTCCTTTAGTAAATAAAACAAGAGATAATAGAAACCATCTCTGTGATTTTCATCGATGTAAGGAATTTGTCTATTGCTCTGATTATTCATTTTCTATTTAATATTACAAAAGATATGGAAAACATGTTTTCCTAAGAGTAATATCCAAAGAGATAACATAAGAAGCACAATTCCTCAGACTCAAGAAGATCAAAAATATAAAACATGATCTTCAACTTTAGTTACCTACTTGATCTTCTAGACAGTAATCATATTTAAAATCAGATCTAATTTTTGCAGAGAAAGATTATTTTTTAATACAAATTTGATTTTCTATCCCCAGATACTTAGAAAATAGAAGTGCTGAAAGTACTAATATAAAAAGTCCTGTCTAATTCAATGAACAAAGTGGAAGTCCACTAAAATGTGTGCATATGAAGGCTACAAGGCTCCCATAGATCTTTCAGTGAGTCAAATGGAAAAAAAAAAATCTCTACACTTAAGTGAGGAGGAAAATAGGCTCCAAAACAACACCTACCTACTCTTACAAACACACAAAATCCCTCAAAAAAAAAAAAAGAGATTTTTTTTCCTGTTTGCTTGTTTCACAGTTTACATTCCAACTCTTTAATAAGAATATGTTTTTCCTGAGGGCCACTTAGTATAAGAAAAACAGAGAATAAACAAAATTAGTAAACAAATAAATTATATGTATTATGATAATTGTTTTTGAGAAAAACAATTTTTTCTGCCTGAAGGCTAGGCAGAAGAAATTAGATTTTATAAGACACAGGAAAGATGGCACAGACTCCTATGGCAGCAACTGCAGGAACTGTAGGAGCAGTGTGCAGGGTGGATAAGACTGCAGGAAGAACAGAGATGAGCGATGAGGATAATTAAAACCAAGGCAGATGATAACACCACTGCCACAGCTCCAAGGCAATGTGAACACTGAAGGGTGGAATGAATGCCATAGATACTGCAAAGGGAAATCTGAGATGTGGCAATAGATAGGACATGAGAAGCTAAGAAGAAAAGAAAGGTAAAGAGGTCTTTAGTGCTTTTCTCTATGGACCAAGGAAATGGCGGCCCCAATGTCACTTATGCATTTTATTGTTACATATTAACAATATGACAGTCAAAGAATTCTTATTCCTACTGAAACAAGAACTACCTGAATCCTGATTTGGTGCCTGATAGTAATAGCTTAAGTTCTTCTCCAATCTTTGAGAAATTTTGAACATTTCAGCAGCATCTACATACACGTTTGAAAAATGCTCACCAGTTTGCCACCAATGGTCTAGGACAGGCACTCTGAAGACCTTTTTGGACCATTCCAGAGTCTCCACATCACATCGTTCTCCAGCCACAAATAATGTTTTGAATCTGAATATGAGAGAAACAGCAAATTCAAATTATTTCTTGAAAATAAATCTAAATTATTTCACCTACATTTTAACAATATTGCCAAATTTAATTACGTGAACTATGTCAGAGGAAAATAGCCAAGAGATATTGCTTGTTTTGACCCAAATGCAACCTAACACTAATCCCAGGATGCTTAAAAAGCAAAATCCACAGCTACAGCTTCTCAAGTTTGAGAAGAGCCATTTAGTTGATGTTCGTAACATATCTGTAGTATTCTTCTAATGATCAAACATGAAAACCTTTTTCTCCTTGACACTACCCCTGCTAATTTTATCATCAGTGTTGATTGCTATATTCTCCTAAAGGATAAGAACAAAAATATACTCACAAGTATTAGCGGAGGCAACAGATATGCTCAAAAATATAAAGCAGTTATTCCTTCTTATGAGTTCTTCTTGTAAAGGTAATTTTAATCTCAAGAACATGTTAACCTTATTTCAAAATCATTAAAAAAAACAGCTGATGTAAATGTTATTGTTACCTTCCAGGTCAAAGAGACTTTCATCAAAAAAAAAAAAATACAGGGATACAAAGAGATAAAAGAAGAATTAGAAGTTTTGATAGAGAGAACCATGTCACAGACCAGAAAGAATTAAATAGCAAATAGAATTGAGTTGATTCTACTCCTATTTCATTGACATAATGGCTATTTCTCCCTCTTCGTTATCACCAAAATAAAAAAAGTTATATTCAACAAACAGAAACCCACATGTTCATCTTAATGTAACCTGCCACCAAAGAGATCCTATTAGTCACTTAATTCTTATAAATTTCATGAAGAGTCATGAAGATTCAAATATTCCTACCTCTGCACCAAAAATATTCTATCTGCCATAAACATATATTTCATTCAACATTTTTTCATTTTTTGTCTATATGCCACACTGAACTATGAGTTCCTTAGGAGCATTCATCTTTATGAACCCAGTAACAACCATGGTGTGTGGAATTTTTATTTAAGTTTCCAGAGGCTCAGAATGATAAGTACAGAGATGGAGGTGGGGGTTGGCAAAATATTTGCCAGTTGGTCTTGTTCTTTTAATGAAAAGAGAAACCATGTTGGTTTCTAAGTCTATAAACAATTGAGTATGGAACTGTGATAGGAGGAGAGAAAAGTTCTGGAATGGCTATTTTAGGAAATTTCAAGTTCATCGCATAAAAGTGAAAGGGGTAAATAAAAGTTGGCTTCCATGGACTCAACTGGCAGCCTAAGACAGCACAGATTGGGTGTAATACAGAAGAGAAGGGCTGGCAGCTCAGTACTGGGGAGGATGCCTGAGGAATCTAGACAAGCAAGCGGAGTGGGCAGTAACACAGTAACAACCAGAATGGAAAAGAAACACCAGAATAAATAATGGGGTGAAAGACCAGAAGTCATAAAAAGAAATTAAAAGTTTGGTGAAAACGAGGATAGAAACAGTAAAACAGTATAGTTCTTAGGGCAATTTTAAACTTAGAGACCTTAAAAATGTGTTTATTCTGAGAGATGATATTGTTTAGTGACCAAGAGGCTATAGCATGAAAAGATACTGGGAGACGTAAAATTGTGTTAATAAAAGGATTATTGTCAAGATAGTACAAATCACTCAAAGACTGTAGTATGGACAGTAGAGAGGAAGCCTATGACTTGTAAACTAAAGTCTCTTGAAGACCTCTGAAGAAGGGGAAATGGTATTACAAATAACTAGCACAAACTTCAATAAAAGATGGGCTAATACATTAGGTTGCCAGCTTTACTTTAACATCCTCCCTAAATTTTATCAATAATCTTAGCTCCAAAGCTGCAGTTTGGCCTCAGTAGGAGAAAAGGTGAAAGTTTAAGGAGAAAACCTTGTTGTAGACAAGTTATTGAAAACATGTTAATTAATTTCTTAATATAAATGAATCACTGACAAATGACATCTGCACTCAAAATGCTACCAAGAGAAATTATTCTTGGTAATTTTCATTGACAGATGAGTCTATCTGTATATAAGAGTGTCAAAAGAGGTTTTAGTTAAATTGTGCAAAACAATGTACTGTTACTGCTCTCTGTATTTTCTGAGGATAAAGGATCAATGTCTCTGAATATATTGATACTCGGGATAAAATTATCTAATCACGATATCTTATTTTGGGGGAGATGATGGATGATGCAGTTGGAATCATGAGACTTAGATTAGTATGGTCTAATTAAATATAATGAGAGATACAAATGCAAGAAGTGTCATAGCTTAAAATTTTCAAGTAGTGACATTCAGAGATGTGAGAAGAAGAGAGTTAAATTAATTTTTTTAATGGTACTGCAGATTGAACTCAGGGGTACTCGACCACTGAGCTCCATTCTCAGCCCTTTTTAATTTTTTTTTTTTTTAATTTTAAGACACGATCTTACTTAGTTGAGCTGGCCTTGAACTTGTGATCCTCCTGCCTCGTCTCATAAGTTGCTGGGATTACAAGGTGTGCACCTATGGCACCCACTTCAAATGAGTATTTTCTAAATATTTTATTAAACCAAATTTATCTAAAATGTTACTATTTCAACATGTAATAAATATAAAAATTACTAGTGAAACATCTTCCTGTCTGTCTTGCGTGCCAAGTCTCAGTTTAGACTTAACACATTTCAAGAGCTCAGAAGCCAGAGAGGGTTTAGTGGCTACCATATGGGACAGTGTACAGGAAGATCATGACTTTCTGAAAGAAAAAAAAAAAAAAACAGAATTCTTACATCTAGATCAGATGGAGACAATTTTTAATTTAATACTCTATACACAATTCTTCATCAAGTCATTATGTCAGTAATTTCTTTTGACTTAGATGGATGTACATGTACAGATGTGGGTATTGCAGTTACCATTAAATATGGCTAAGACAATATTACTTAATGTGTGTCTAAGTTGACTATCATCAAATAGTTTTGGAAAATTTGGGGTTTAGTCTGGTTTAATAATTTAGTGTATTCATATGACTGTAAAGGGACATCACACTGTCAAAAGTTTTTGAGTGGCTACCCCATGTCATATTTCCCAATTGTATGCCCCAAATTATCTAAAAGCCATTTTTTTGACATGATAAATACCAAAGGTGATGTTTAAATGTCTTTGAAAAGACAGAGAAGTATAACTTCAAATTTCGTATTAGAAAGGAACTCAGAACTAGAGTTGTTAAAAAAAAAAAATCATTCAAATGATTATGGTGAGTACCCTTTGCAGCATCCAAGTCTACTAGAACAACACTGAAATCTTGAGAATAGGAAGGGAGATGGTGTAAAGATGAGAATGGGAAAGCAAGAAGAAAGACTAAAAAAGGGTAGAAACTAGAAAAAGATAAGTCATAAATTTTGACAGACACCATATATATTTGGAATTCGAGTAAAAGTAATCAAATGCATACATTTGGAAGTTGTGATTAAAATTTAGATTGCAGAATACAACTTTATCTGACAGAAACTGATGTAGTAGAAATGTATTTCTATATTAGGTTTTAAAAGTAAATTAAAGTACTGGAACAACACATACCAAGCTTGGAAAGAAAATGGATGACAACCAAGAATCTTATATCCAGCAAAATTAAGCTTCAGATTTGATAACAAAATAAAAACTTTTCATGATAAGTAAAAGTTAAAAGAATTTACAGTGAGAAAGCTTGAACTACAGAGCATCCTCAGCAAAATATTCCAGGAGGAGGAAATGAAAAACAACAATGAAAATCAGCAAAGGGAGGAACTACACTAAAGGAAAGGCCAATCAAAGGAGAAAACAAGTCAAGTTAAAAACCAAAAATAAACCAAAATGTCCGGGAATACAAATCATATTTCAATAATAACTCTGGATGTGAATGATCTAAACTCATTAATTAAAAAACATAGACTGACAGATGGGATTTTTTTTTAAAAAAAAGACCTAACAATACGTTGCCCTCAAGAGACTCATCTCACAGGAAAAGATATCCACAGACTGAAGGTGAAAGGGTGGAAAAACACATACCACTTACATAGACCATGTAAACAAGAAGGGGTTTCCATCCTCATATCAGATAAAGTGGACTTCAAACCAAAGCTAGTGAAAGGGATAAAGAAGGACATTTCATACTGCTTAAGGGATTCATACATCATCAAACAAACTCTACTCAAAATCATGAACCAAATAGACCACAGCACAATAATACTGGATGACTTTAATGCACCTCTCTTACCACTGGATAGATCTTTCAAACAAAAATTAAACAAAGAAACTATAGAACTCAATAAGACAATTAATAATGTGGATTTAGCAGATGTATGTAGAATATTCCACCTATCAATGAGTGAATACACTTTCTTCTCAGCAGCACATGGATTCTTCTCCAAAATAGACCATAGGTTGTCCCACAAAGCAAGTCTTAGAAAATACAAAAAATAGAGATGCTACCCTGCATTCTATCACACTGTAATGGAATGAAATTAGAAATCAATGATAAAATTAAAAAGAGAAGCTACTGCAATACCTGGAGACTAAACCATATGCTATTGAATGAAACATGGATAACAGAAGACTTCAGGGAAGAGATAAGAAAAATTCCTAGAGGTAAATGAGAACTCTGAAACAACTTATCAAAATCTCTGGGAAACAATGAAAGCAATGCTAAGAGGAAAGTTCATTGCATTAAGCTCACTCATTAAAAGAAGAAAAAGTTAACAAATAAATGACCTGACATTACATATCAAAGCCCTAGAAAAAGAAGAACAAACCAACACCCAAAGTAGTAGAAAATAGGAGATAATTAAAAGCAGGGTGGATATCAATGTATTTTACACAAAAGAAACAATTTTAAAAATTAACAAAACAAAAAGCTGGTTCTTTGAAAAAAATAAATAAAATTGACAAACCCTTAGCCACCCTAACAAAAAAGGAGGGATAAAACTCAAATTACTAGAATTTGTGATGACAAAGGAAATACCATGTCAGACACCATTGAAATACAGAAGACAATTAGAAACTATTTTGAAAGTTTATACTCCACTAAAGTATAAAACCTTGAAGACAAATTTCTAGAGGCATATGATTAACACAAACTGAGTCAAGAGGACACACACAATTTAAACAGATCAATTTCAAGCAAGGAAATAGGAGTTGCCATCAAAAGCCTACCAACCAAGAAAAGCCCAGGACCAGATGGATTCACAGTTGAGTTCTACAAGACCTACAAAGAAGAATTAATACCAATAATCCTCAAATTATTTCTTGAAATAGAAAATGAAGGAACCCTTCCAAACTCATTCTACTAAGCTAGTATCATCCTGATACCAAAACCAGGCAGAGACACATCAAGGAAAGAAAATTTCAGACCAATATCCCTGATGGACATTGATACAAAAATTCTAAATAAAATTCTGGCAAATCGTGTACAAAACATTTTTTAAAAAATAGTGTTCATGATCAAGTGGGGTTCATCCCAGGGATGCAAGTTTGGTTCAAATTATGAAAATCAGTAAATGTAATCCATCACATAAATACATTTAAGATAAGAATCTTATGATTATATCAATTGATGCAGAGAAAGCATTTGACAAAATACAACACACTTTCATGTTCAAAACATGAAAAACTAGGGATAGTAGGAATGTACCTCAACACTATAAAAGCTATCTATGCTAAATCCAAGGCCATTCTAACTGGAGAAAAATTAGAAGCATTCCCTCTAAAAACTGGAACAAGACAGGGATGCACACTTTCACCACTTCTATTCAACATAGTCCTTGAAACTCTAACCAGAGCAATTAGACAGATGAAAGAAATTAAAGGGATATGAAGAGGAAAAGAAGAACTCAAACTATAATTATTTGCCGACAACATGATTCTATACTTAGAGGATCCAAAAAACTCCACCAGAAAACTTCTACAATTAATAAATGAATTCAGCAAAGTAACCAGATAGAAAATCAATACCCATAAATCGAATGTGTTTCTATACATCAGTGATGAATCCTCTGAAAGAGAAATTAGAAAAACTGCCCCATTCACATAAGCCTCAAAAAAACAATTGGGAATCAATTTAACAAAAGAGGTGAAAGACCTCTGCAATGAAAACTACAGAACACTAAAGAAAGAAATTGAACAAGACCTTAGAAGATGGAAAGGTCTCTGATGCTCTTGAATAGGCAAAATTAATATTGTCAAAATGGCCATACTACCCAAAATGTTATACAGATTCAGTGCAATTCCAATTAAAATCTCAATGTCCTTCCTTATAGAAATAGAAAAGGCAATCATTAAATTCTTTTGGAAAAATAAGAGACCCAAAACAGCCAAAGCAATCCTTAGCAAGAAGAGTGAAGCAGGAGGCATCACAATACCAAACCTTAATCTATACTGCAAAGCTATAGTTAACAACATTGGCTTAGTGTTGGCATCAAAATTGACATATAGACCAATGGTACAGAATACAAGGCACAGAGACAAACTCACATAAATACAGTTATCTCATAATAGACAAAGGAGCCAAAACATACATTGGAAAAAAGGTAGCCTCTTCAACAAATGGGTGCTAGGAGAACTGGAAATCCATATGCAGCAAAATGAAACTAAACCCTTATCTCTCACTATGCACAAAATTCAACTCG
Source organism: Marmota marmota marmota (assembly GCF_001458135.2). NCBI lineage: Eukaryota > Metazoa > Chordata > Mammalia > Rodentia > Sciuridae > Marmota > Marmota marmota. The sequence continues at coordinate 27,837,022 of NW_025999853.1, forward strand.
AAATGAATCAAGGACCTAGGAATTAGACCAGAGAACTTGACTCTAATAGAGGAAAAAAATAGGCCCAAATCTTCATCACATTGGATTAGGCCCCGACTTCCTTAACAAGATTCCTAAAGTGCAAGAAATAAAATAAAAAATTAATAAATGGGATGGATTCAAACTAAAAAGTTTCTTCTCAGCAAAAGAAACAATCAATGAAGTGAAGACAGACCCTATATTTTGGGAACAAATTTTTGCTACACGCATGTCAGATAATCTGAGTACTAGTCTCCAGGATATATAAAGAACTCAAAAGACTTAACACCACCAACAAAACCCCCAAACAACTCAATCAATAAATGGGCTGAAGAGTGGAACAGATACTTCTCAAAAGAAGATGTACAATTGATAACAAATATATGAAAAAATGTTCAGGACTTCTAGTAACTGAAGAAATGCAAATCAAAACTACTCTAAGATTTCATCTCACTCCAGTCAGAATAACATCTATCAAGAATGCAAACAACAATGAGTGTTGTTAAGGATGTGGGGGAAAGGGCACACTCATATATTGCTGGTGGGACTGCAGATTGGTGCCACCTATGTGGAAAGCATTATGGAGATTCCTTAGAATCTCCAAGGAATGGAACTTGGAAAACTTGGAATGGAACCACCATTTGACCCAGCTATCCCACTCCTTGGTCTATACCCAAAGGATTTAAAATCGGCATTCTACAGTGATGCAGCCACATCAATGTTTATAGCAGCTCAATTCACAATAGCTAAATTGTGGAAGCAAACTAGACGTCCTTCAATAGATGAATGGATAAAGAAACTATGGTATACATACACAATGCACTATTATTCAGCATTAAAAGAGAATAAAATTATGGCATTTGCATGTAAATGGATGGAATTGAAGAATATCATACTAAACAAAATAAGCCAATACCAAAAAACTGAAGGATGAATGTTCTCTCTGATAAGTGGATGCTGATCCATAATGGGGGAGGGCATGGGAAAAATGGAGGAACTTTGATTGGGCAAAGGGGAGGGAGAGATGGGGAGAGCCTATGGGGGCAGGATAGATGGTGGAATGTGATGAATATTATAATCCTAGGTACATGTATGACTGCACATATGGTGCAATGATATGTCATGTACAATCAGAGAAATGAACAGTTGTGCTGCAATTGTATACAATGAATCAAAATGCATTCTGCTGTCATATATGCGTAATTAAAATAAATAAATTTAAAAAAGAAAGATTAAAAATTGTATATTGTTTTAAAGGTGTATTTTCAAAAAGTTAAATCAGCTATTTTTTATACAGTAATTTGGGTTCTCTGGAGGATAAATTTACCTAAGTTAATCACATGTGTTCTAAATTTGTACCATGCCATTTTGGTAGCTACTATCTACACAAGGCTATTTCAACTTTAGTTAAAATTTGAGAAAATTTAAAATACCAGTTTCTCAGTGACAATAACTCCATTTCAAGAGTTCAATAATCACATATAGCAAATGCCCATCGTCCTGTAGTGTTCAGTTTTATGGGCAAGTGTTATTTTAGATTATTATTGACTAATTAATAAAATGGTAGATAATATTCTGATGATGTTAATACATTGGCAGGAAAATCTGCTTCTAAATCTAAAGTATTAAAATATTTTAAAAAATGATAATATGTAATACCCAGAATAGAAAATTAAATTTTAAAAAAGCAAAAAGGAAGAAATTAATGAGCATAAAACTTAGGCACCTTTCCCCAAGTTTATATTAAATTTAGCACATTTCAAGACTCATATGGGGTTGAAAACTAAGGGAAAAAAAAACAGGAAAAAATGGATAGATAGTCAAATTACTTTTAGTACAAAGTAGAAAATAAGTCACATAGATAAAAAGCTGAAAACAAATCTGGTGAAGAATTTTCAGGTAATAAAGTAGGAGCAGAAGGAAATGGACTAAAATGAATATTTCTGTCAAGGTCCATCAATTACCAAACAAGCAAATTTATTTTTCACTTGTGCCAACAGATGTTGAATAAAAATAGATTATTCCAGTGATGCCTCATCAACTTCTAATTCACATGACAGATCATCATTATTTTTTGCCAACTAAATTTCTGCACTTATCTCCATCTTTCCATCATTCTAAGTCTTGTACTTGCTTCCCACTCAAATCCACTTTTGAAATATAAAGACATCTTTGGTAATATTACACATGTATTTTCCCCATCAATAGCCAACTAGCACTTCATCCAACAATCTCTCTCAAAGATAGCCAGATAGACTGGAGAAAGTATTTTTAAACAGCACCTTTTGAAGGTATCAGATAATAAAAGGGACAATGGGCACCTGAGTCATTAAAATCTCAAGGAGAAAGTATATAGAAAAGGAAGCCAGACATTCACTTGCTGATTCCTGTGATGGGACATTTGTCAATTGGCAAATTAGTTAAAAAAAACAAAAACAAAGGAGAAACTAAACAAAAACTGTGTGGCCAGAGGCTCAGAAAATTAACAGAACTTTCAGCCAAAATAGTTTATTGGCAAAAGAAAATTATAGGTCAAAAACCAAAATGGAAAAAGATATTGTAAAACATCTAGGTGTTCAGCTGGAAGACCTGAAGACATACTCCCTAACAGTAAAGGAAAACTGGAAAGAAACCAGCCCTCTGGAATACTGAAGTCTAGCTTTGAATCAAATAAGCCTCTAATCAGATAGAAATGATCTGCCCTTATGGTAGCTACCGGCCCAAACAGGTATTGCTCTGTGGGGTTATAAGAACATCCAGAGTCCAAACATAGCTTATTTATGTTTTTTTTCTTTTTTTATAACAATGACATATTGGGAGACAAGACCTTAGGATCAAAGACACAAGAGAAAAATGAAACAGAAAGCAAAACAAAAACCACAAAATTTCAGGTATTCTGTTTATCAACATAGAATTCAAAATCACTTTCATGCATTCTTCCACATGTTAGGGTAAAAAAGACTTCCAAACTCATTTTATAAGGCTAACATAACCATGAAACCACAGCCAATGATGGTATAAAAAAAAGGAAAACTAGAGATAAATGTTGATTGCGAGTACGAACTTAACATTTTCCCAACATTAGAAAAAAGGAAAGGAAAATAGGTGTAGCACAGAAGAAGGTAAAGATATCATTATATATTTGTTCAAATCCATAGAATATATATAATACATAGAGTAAACCTAAATAAACCATGGATTTAGGATTACAATGGTGCACCAATGTAGGTCCATCAATTGCATAGAAGGTGCCAATCAAGTGGGACAGGTTAACAGTAAAGGAGTGTGCATGTTTTTTTTTTTTTTTTTTTTGGAGGGGTGGGGGTAGGAAGTATATAGGAATGCTGTACTTTCACTAAATTTTGTCCTAACTTAAAATTCTAGAAGTATAGTTTTTTTTAAAAAAAGATTCATAAAATTACAGCAAATTGAATTCGCTATGTTTTAAAAAGAATAATATACCAACAAAGTTGTGGTTTTCTCAATGTAAGGATGGTTTGATACTTGAAAAATCAATCATTATAATTCACCACATTAACAAATAGAAGAATAATAATGGGGAGAAATCACATAGTCCTCAATAGATGAAGAAAAAACACTTGATAAAATCTTCAATACTAGTAACGGGAAAAACTCTGCCAATAACCTGATAGAGTTAATATACAATAAAAATTATGCTAGTAATAAAAAACACTAAAACTGTTTTACATAGTTATATTGAATGCTTTCTCCCTGATAAACTGCATGAGATAAAAATGCACTTCATCACCACTTAATCAAGAGTATACAAAAGGTACACATCAATACAGTAAGAAAAATAAAGGACATAGCAATTTTTATAAAGAGAAAACTGATTTTGTGTATAATAAAATCCATACAAACATACATGAAACTATGAAATTAATAAGTAACTCAAGCAACACTAACAAAAGGCAGGTCACCATACAAATACAGGTGAATGTCCATATACGAGGATAAAACAATAAAATATATGCAAGAAATTCCCAGAGCAAGCCAAAAATCATTAATGTAGGAAATTAAAGACCTAAATAAATCAAGAGATACATTATAATCATGAATTAGTATACATTTTAACATGTAAATTTTCACTGTATCCATCATTAAATGAAACCTGATCCCAAGCAAAATCCCCACCCCACCCCCAACTTAGAGGCTGATTCTACAATCTGTATAGAAATAAAAATAGCTGGGAACAGAGAGTATAATAGAGTGCTTGCCTGGAATATGCAAGGCCCTGTACTTGAGTGCCAGCACCACAATACATAAATAAATATTAAAAAATAAAACCAAAGAATATTCAAAACAAATATGGAAAACAATCTTGATATTATTACTACATAGCAAGATCTGTTATAAATCAACAGCTACAATGACAATGTGAAAGAAACACAGCAAACAGAATAGACTAAAAACAAACAATAACGAGTGGGTACTATCAAGATCACCATTTAAATAAACGGAAATCAAATAACTCGATAACATAATGAAAAAAAGAAGCTCACCCCTTACTTCACATTGTACACAGAAATCAGTTCCATATAGATGATATTTCTCGGTATGAGAGGTGAACCAGTAAGATTTCTAGGAAATGACATAGAAAATTCTGACCTTTGAGTGGGTGAAATGTTTTAAATAGGGCATGAAAGCACTAGCATTAATGAAAATATTGATGAAATGGACATTTTTTTTTGTATCAAAATTCACTGTGAAGACGGTGAAAGGGAAATTCAAACCACAAGTTAGACAAGATTGTAATACAGTCAGTAAAGAACTTGGCTCTGAAACATAAAAAATGCCTACAAATTAGCAATAAAGGGAAAGTAAAAACTGTCAAAGACATGGATAAACACTCCATAGAAGAGGATCTTCAAATGTCCAAAAAAATATGAAAAAATAATTAATCTCATTAAAATTCTGACATTCAAATTAGACAATAGTGAGATTTAATCTCATTAAAATTCTGGCATGCAAATTGAATGATAATAAGATACTGCCACATGACGATCAGAATGGCCAAATTTTAATACTGACAATATCATGTTTGGTGAAGATTTGGAAATTAAAATTATCTTACACTGCAAATCGGTATGTAATTTAGTGGAACAACTTTGGAAAACTGACATACTTTGTAATAGAGTCATTAAATCTTAGTGATATGTTTGTGTGTGTGTGTGTGTGTGTGTGTACATACATATAAAATATGTCTGTATGTATACCAAAAAGACCAGGTACTGATTTTGGAAACAACCCATGTCATTCAACTGTTTATTTCTTTGTAGAAAGTAGATGGTGTGCGAGGCGCAGTGGTGCATGCCTGGCACAGGAGGGGGAGGATCACGAGTTGAAAGCCAGCCTCAGCAATTTAGCGAGGCACTAAGCAACTCAGTGAGACCCTATCTCTATTAAAATACAAAAGAGGGCTGGGCATATGGCTCAGTGGTCGAGAGCCCCTGAGTTCAATTCCTAGAACCCCACCCCCCAAAAAAAAGTAGATGGTGACAGGGGCTAGGGTGGTTGGGGGAGGTCAAATTGCAAAGATATTGGTCAAAGGATGCACAATTTCAATTAAATAGGAAGAATAAGCTCAAGAGATCTGTTGTACAATATGATGACAGTAGTATTATATTATGTTCTTGATAATGCTAAAATAATGGATTTAAAATGTTCTTACCACGAAAAAATATGACAACCATGTGAGGTAAAATATGATAAATAGCTAGATTTAGTCATTTCACAATATACATCTATTCCAAAACATTATGTTGTACACCATAAATATATACAACTTTATGTGCCAATTAAAACGATAACTGTTTAAAGATTATGGAATTGCAAAATACATAATTAAACTGATGTATTTGGGAAATTTTGAGCTTCATGGATTTTAATGTTCCTATCTCAAGACTTGAGAATTTTTCAGCAACTTGTTCACTAAATAAACATTGTCTTTCTCTGTCCCTTATCCTTTTCAAATCCCATGATGTGAATATTTGTTTGCTTAATGCTGTCCAAAGTCCATTCTTATTTTCCTTCTGAGTCTTTTCAATAGGACTATCTTCAAGTTCCTATGCACTCTCTTCTTATTTGTCTGCTGTTGAAGATCTTAATTATATTTTCTATTTAATTAATTGAATTCTTCAGCTTTATGAACTGAGGCTTTTTTTTTTATGAGATCCACCTCATCATTGAATTTCACAAATCATGAGTCTTCTTTTTTGGTACCAGGGATTGATCTCAGGGGTATCAGCTACTAAGCCACATCCCCAGCCCTATTTTGTATTTTATTTAGAGACAGGGTCTCACTGAGTTGCTTAGCACCTCACTTTTGCTGAGGCTATCTTTGAACTCATGATCTTCCTGCTTCAGCCTCCTGAGCCACTGGGATTACAGGCATGTGCCACCACGCCTGGCATGAATCATTTTCTTGATGTCATCAAATTGTGTCTGTATTCTCCTATATTTTTGCTGAGTTTTCTTAAGATCATTGTTTGAATTCCTTTTTAGGTAATTCATAAATTTCTATTTCTTTGTTGGTTCTGACATGCTTTATGGCCATTCATAGCCATACTAGGATCCAAGGCACTAGTACTTAAAAGGGTTGGATTCAGGATCCTGAATCTTGGATTCAGGATCTTACAAAACTACCGCAGTACCTGTAACTTGAGTGGCAGGCTCACCCTCTTGCAAAGTGAATACTGTTCTCCCACTAAGCTGGTGTGAGGCAGATCTCAGCAGCTCATGCCAAGTGAGCTGTGACACAGCTGTGGCTCTGACCCTGGAAAGTAGAACGCAGTATACTGCCATATGTGGCTTCAGAGAAAAAGAGGTCCTCTAGATGCTTGAGCCCTGGGAACAGTGCATAGCTGCAATTCAGGACTTTTAACCTACTAATTACATTGGGTGCTCAAACTCTAGGGAATGAAGACCCATGCAGTGTGGATTCTGGAACCTGGGATGGTAGGTTATGGCAGAAGTCCAGGTTTTAAGAGGGTAGGTACAGTAATGGCAAGGACCCAAGAATAGTAAGATGACATGATGACTTGGACACAGGTGGTAAGGAGCAACAATATGATGACTCCTCTCCAGAAAGGCAGTGTCTCAGTACTCAGACTTCAGGAGGCTAGTCCAGATTTAGGCAGGTGTGGCTCTGTGGCTATTCTGCCTAGAGTGAGTTCATTCTCCATTTCCAAAATGGTACAGAGCAATAGTAACAGAGGCCACAGGAGGGGTTCAGTGGTGGGGTGGGGTAGAGTATGGCTCCTTCTCTAGGGGATATCTCAGTGAGAGGACTCTAGAAATTTTCCTCAGCTGGGATCAAAGGCTATAAGAACTATGGGAGTCTCTAACAGTGATTTGTACGAGTGTCCATGGTGGTGATGGAGGCTAGGGGGTCCCCTTGCTTATGTTTTCGCTACAGAGAGAAATCTAATCCCAACTTGGGGAATGGAGTAGCAGAAGTAAAGCCTTCATTTTCCTTCTCTTTGTAGCCACACTAGGCTTTTGAGCTCTGCAAGAGTTGTGATGCTTTGCTTCTCTCTAGTGCTCTACACTAGTTATTTTGGTTTAAATGTGCTGTATTTATTCATTGTTTGGGGCTTTACTCCTTTGACTAGACATGAAAGCAATTGCCTATGGTTTTTTTAATATTTATTTTTTTTTAGTTGTAGTTGGACACAATATCTTTATTTCACTTATTTATTTTTATGTGGTGCTGAGGATCGAACCCAGGGTCTTGCATGTGCAAGGTGAGCGCTCTACGACTGAGCCCCAGCCCCAGCTCCAGCCCCTTAGGTTTTTAACTTAGTTTTCAAATAAAACTTTACAAACTTCTAGGACATTTCTCACACTTACAAAAGTTTTTTGTCATTTTCACTCCTTCATATTAAGGTACGTTTGTACATAGGCTCAATATTACTAGGTATTTCCAATTTACTCCCTCAAATAGCAGTGTAAGAACAATCCTAAAGCTTCATATCCTTTCCAGTTGATGTTATTGGTAGGTATTTTACTTTTTGCCTTTATCGTGGGAATAAAATGATATTTCATTTACATTTGCATTTTCTTCTGTTTTAGTCAGAATGGAGATCTCTTGATGTTTTATACTATTCTAGTATCCTTCTCCGTGAACTGTCACTTGCCATCTGTCTATTACATTGTCTATTTTCTTAGTGACTTGTGACAGTCTTTATATGTTTTGTGCCCTAATTCCTTCGTGGTTATATATATTAGAAATATATTTTCTCAGTGTATAATTTGTTTTTCAGTTTAATTTATTTTTTGGTAGACAATTATTCATTTTAACATAGTCAAACTTCATCAATATTTTCCTTAATGATTTCTAATCTATGCTTAATTACTCCCTGTGAGAGAAATATTAAAATATCCATCTATTATTTCTTCTGAAAATATTCTTTGTTTTATGGTTTTAGTGTCTTTTATCCAGCTGAAATTTATTTTTGTGTATGATATGGCAGGAAACTATTTTTTTCCTCTATACATAACCAGATGTCCCAGCAACATTTATTTTAAAGTCTATTCTTATACTCATCTCTTAAGCCACTTCTTCCATAAGTTAGTTTACATAGCAGTATGAACCTTTATTCCAACTGCTACTTGTAGATTCCTGCTCCACCAGTGTCTTAAGGGAAAGAATTGTATAATAAACCTCTGCCTCTGATAGAGCATAACTTCCAGTCACATCCACCCAAGTCTAGTAGTTGTCTATACTCTCCCTCTGTACATAACAAGGACTATCACACTACCTTCCAATAAAGTCCTCCCTGCAATTTTGTTACTGTTATTTATCATATTACTTTTGCCACATAATTAAACACAACCTCCCATCACAATTACATAGAAAATTATCACATAAAATCATCAACACATTCTCTTTTATTTACCATGGCTTGTTTTTGTATCCTACTCTGTTCTCTTCCATGTAACTTTTTTTTATGAAAATCTTTGAATTTTAAGTTTTCTTAAATTTTTCCATATACTTTTCCCTCAATTTTTAATAACAGAATTTTTTGCTTGAGAATTATTCTCCCTAAATACTCTGAAGATCTTACACCATTGTCTCTTACCCTATCTATTGGCATCAGTTTGAAATTCCTCTTTGGTGATCTGTCAAGTCTCTCTGGTAGTTTATTAGATTTTCTCTATAGCTTCAGTTGGTATTCTGAAATTTAAAATGACATGCCAAAGTGAATTTGCTTTTCTTTAACTTGCTTGGAGAGCACTTTCTATCTGTAATCCATGTCCTTCTTCAATTCTGTTAACACTCTCAATTGCTGGCTCTCTGAGTATCTTTTTAAAATTATTATTATTATTAATTATAATAATAATTTTAACAATCCTGCCATTCTTTTCCTCTGAAATTCCTATTAGAAACATTTTTCACTTCTTATTCTTCTTTTGGGTTTTTTAATTCCTCTCTGTATATGTCACATTCTGGAAAATTTCCTCCATATCATCTAGTTTTTATTAGATTCTTTGGTTGTATCCTTATGTTTATTGTATTACTTAGCTTATACCATCAATTGCATTTTATTGTTTTTATAATTATTTTATTTTTACTATTTTGTGGGAAAGTTATTATTTGTGACCTTGATCATCCTTAACATGCTTCAAATTTGAATTGACAATACTATAAACATTTCCCCTGAAATCAACCCATGTTGTAACTGTTGATTTGTTAGATTTAGATTTCTTTATATGTTTTGGAATTTTATTTTTCAGACTATTTTTGAAAAAAAAATAGTTTCTTTGTTTTATTTTTATCATTCAGACTCTCTCCAATGCTCATCTTTCTTTCCAATAGGTCCATGCACTATATAACTGCTCCCCAGATGTCCTGTGGTAAAATGGTAATCCAAAATTCTTAATCTACAGTGATCTATGAATATCACAGATCTGCTCTTGGATAACAGGTGGGTGGTTCTGTTCAATCTCCAGTTCCTGGGACGTTCCTTGTCTCATTCAGACCCCCTAGACCAAAGTCCCAGAAAACAACTAACCACATGTCTTCCTAGCCTCCTTCAAGCATAGGTAGTAACAGTCAGACTATCTGCAAGAACTTAGCAGTCTCTTTTCATTTGTTTGTTTTGGGTACCAGGGATTGAACCCAGGCATAACCACTGAGCCACATCCACAGCCATTATTATTATTATTATTATTATTATTATTATTATTATTATTATTATCATTACTAAGTTTCTGAAGCTGGCTTTGAGCTTCTGATCCTCCTGTTTTAGCTGGAATTACAGGCATGCGCCACATACCTGGCTTGAGCAGGCTCCTGTACTCAGATTGGGGATGCTGAATCCCTATGGTTCTGACAATGCCTGTTTATACTAAAAACAAGCCTCTGTCTTCAGCCAACTCACCGCTTTGCACACCTATTCCTTTCCTAGTCCCAGAAATGTTTACCTCACTTTTTAAGCTCATCTCTGATGTTCTGCTTTTTCTCTTTCATATTATCTCCCATCAGTAGGTAATTGGAAAAGAAGGGAAGCATCAAAGTTAAGTTGCCGTGAAATCTCAAATGAAAATCCCAGCATTGGATTTTTTCTAACTTAATTAAAATTGAACTAAAAGAACATAGGAAAATAAATCACTGTGATGTAATGAAAAGCAGTGGTGAATTGGAAAACAGAAGATAATAATACTAATTAAGACTTAGTCTATGTTAAGAACTGTTTCAAGCGCCTGGACCATGCCCCTTTGATTTTCATTAGGCCCTTGAGCTATTATTAACCTTATGTTCCAAAGAGTGTCAACAAAATCCCTTCAGAGTGGACTGGAGTTATGGCTCAGAGCACTTGCCTGGCATGTATGAGGTACTGGGTTGGATTTTCAACACCACATATAAATAAATAAACAAAACAAAAGTCCATTGACAACTAAAATATATGTATTACATATAAATTTTTTTAAAAAAAGAAATCCCTGAAGAATAGAGTGATTATGTAATTTTCCTGAGATAATAAGGCTACTAAGCCATAGATCTGACATGAATGAATCTAACTCCAGGATGAAAATGTATACAACATGGTACTGCCTAGGTCCAATTTTGCCTGGGATCATTTTGTAATCCCAGGAATGTTATGTGACCTCTATGTGACAGTTTTCTCATCAGTGAAATAAGACAGTGATACTTAATGACTTTGAGCTAGTTTTCCAAATTCTAGTCACCTATGATATTATGCTAAAACAAGTAAACAACTCAATTTAGCTCCTTATTTCAGATTACACTCATAAACTTGTTTTGGGAACCAAAATGTTTGGCAAATGTCCAGATTTATTTAAACACAATATTTTAATGAGATATGTAACATATTTGAAAAGAAAACTTCATCCTCTGGAATTCTGGATAAGAGAAGAAAGACGTAAACTGAAAATCAAGAGTCCACAATTAGTGAATGTTGACTCAGTAAGTATGAAATACCTTGAAAATAAACTCAATACTAAATGTATAGCTTTATGAGAAGATGAATTCTTCTTTTCTATTATTCAGTCTCTAATCCAACTTCATTTTATTGGCCCTCAGTTTCCTTGTTTTCAAAATAAAATAGATGTTCAAGATCCCTACTGTTTCGCAACAAGTAAGAATTTACTGAAGTAGTTCAGTGGTGGGATTATTTGAATAGACCAAAAATATAAAAGGCAAAATATACTACTATGATTAAATGAGACAACAAATTTTATCTGGCATATTGTAGGTGATCAGTAAGTGTTTTCATTTCTTTATAATAGCAATTTGAATAGGTTGAGGGTGTTTGTGGATTAAAAATCCAAATATGTTAAATATTTTAAAGTATCTATGAAAAACAGATGTATAAGTAATATTCCATTGTATATATATACCACATTTTTTATCCACTCATCTTTTGAAGGGCATCTAGATTGGTTCCATAGTTCAGCTATTATGAATTGAGTGGCTATAAACCTTGATGTGGCTGCATCACTGTAGTATGCTGATTTTAAATCCTTTGGATCTAAACCATGGATGGGGGAAGCTGGGTCAAATGATGGTTCCATTCCAACTTTTCTGAGGAATCTCCATACTGCTTTTCATAACGGTTGCTACAATTTGCAGTCCCACCAGTAATGTATGAGTGTACCTTTTTCCCCACATCCTCGCCAACACTTATTGTTGCTTATATTCTTGATAATTGCCATTCAGACTAGAGTGAGATGAAATCTTAGAGTAGTTTTAGAATGAAATTATGGCATTTTCTGGTAAATGGATGGAGCTGGAGAATATCATGCTAAGCCAAATAAGCCAATCCCCAGAAACCAAAGGCTGAATGTTTTCTCCAATAAGCAGATGCTGATTCACAATAATGACAGTGGGGAGCTAGTGAAGAATAGAGGTACTTTGGAGTGAAGGGAGGAGAGGAGGAATAGAGTTAAGAAGGACAGTGGAATGAACTGGACATTATTACCCTATGTGCATACATGACTGCACAACCAGTGTGATTCTACATCATGTACAACCAGAAGAATGAGAAATTATACTCCAGCTATGTATGATGTGTCAGAATGCATTCTACTGCCATATACAAGTAATTAGAACAAAAAAAAAATAGATGGATGCATAAAACATGATGAATAACTTAGGTACCTAGAGACAGATGCCATAGTCAAGGGAAATTTCTTGCCATTTTGCAAAAAAAGAATTTCATACTCAAGTCTCCATGTATACATTTAAAGAGTAATGATTTAGGGACCATTCAGTATTGTGTGGAGGATAAGATCTAGAAACCCAAATACGAACAGAAAAACTAGAGGAAACAAATGTGAGACCTTAGCTGGCTGGTAATGCAACTTTACACTCATAGTTAGGGTGTTAATAAAGACACACTGGAAGAAACTAAAATTATATTTTTTTCTAAACCCTGGAATTGTCTCAAGGGATATGGACTGTATACATTCTAAGTTGTTTTTGTTGAAATCTATTTTTTTCTATATTGACGTGAAGGAAAAGAAATTGAAATGCACTAGATTAAGGAACAATAGAAAAGAATGAGTAAAATACTATAATGGAAGATTCATTTTATGGATACCTTCCTATATTAACAAAATAAGGAGGTAAGGAGGTCCACTGTTTATATTATGAATGTAATCTTAGGCAATTTCATGTCTATTTGTGAAACATAAAAAAAAGAAAGAAACTAATGACCCTGCCAAAGTTGGAAGCTGGTTTACATATGCAATTGAATGTATTATAATCTAGATTAACTCCCTTGGGCAATTGCAATGTAAAATTCAAATATTCTGGCATTTAACTTTAAAAAAATTCAGACCACCTTACCTCAAGCCCATTTTTTAAATTCAAGAAACTACAAAATCTTTTATTTTTGACAGCAGTGACCTACATCAAAAAGTTCAATGAGAACTGACGTTGGAAAATGCCTTGAAGATACAAATTGCTATAATTACTTTGAATATACATATCATTAAACTAAAACAGATGTCAATAAACTAGCACAAAAATATCTAAACTATTCACAGCACATTACTACAAAATAAAAGTAAAAAATAATTTCCTTCACTCTTTCCACGAATGTAATTTGGACACTAATTTTCTCATTTTAGCTGTATACATGAATTCAAATAATATTTCCTTCCATTTAAACCAATCTACTTTCAAAAGAGAGTCAGAGATGCCGAAATTACATGTATATGAAGTCATAATCAGCATTTTACTTCTGATGGAACGTAGAAGCAGGAGAGTTTAAATAGAGAAATGTATTGGTAAGATATGAACTGAAATACACAAGATATAGTATTTTTAAAACTCTACAGTATAGTAGTTAACATTACAAGTATTTCAAAGTAATATTTTTTTAAAAAAGCCAATCTTCAGATTCAGAATTTTTGACTGTCCCCATAGAAGTACTGCAGTACTAGAAAAAAACATAATGATCTGTTATTCATTTTGATTGCAGTTTTTAATGTAATTTGCCCTGTGCATCTCTACTTCACCTTGTCAGAGAGTACTGCTTCCCCAAGGCTGCCCCAGGGTCCTGTTGACGGATTGCTCTAATTGCAGTAGGCGCTGTAAACAAGGCAGCCACTCCATGCTCAGCAAGCACACGGAAATAAGCGCCAGCATCTGGTGTTCCCACAGGCTTCCCCTACAATGAGATTCATTTAAAATGTCACTGGGTAAAATGTCTCATATTTCATTGACAGTTCAATACTTACACATTTAACACAGCAATATTAACAAAGCGAGGTGCTCAACAAATCTTAGTTTTAAACTATTCCCATGTTCTATCATAAATAAAACAAAACAAATGTCCAGATATCAAAAAGGCTGTTTGCTCCCTTCCAACATCCTAAAAGCTTTCAAGTCGTAGTTTTTCCTCTCTCACATTTTGAAAGACGAAGCACGAGGAACATATATTATATTCGAATTAAGAAAATAAGATTCCTTCTATTTTTGCCAAGAAATTAAATATATTGCTTTTGTGTGGTAGGCTAAATGAGAAAATATGGTCATTATTCTACCATTAACATGTATTTTCATGATCACTATTAAAAGTGACAATAGCAATTTTCAATCATTTGAGAAAGCAGAAAAATCTGAAATCACAGTGATTCCTGAGCAGTGACCTTTTCAATTAAATGTCTCTCTCCAATGAAATAACTCAATGCATTTTTAAAAAATCCCCTGAGATATCCCAAACTGCATGTTTTCCAAAGCTTCAAAGTGAAATTATGCATGTTCAACAGAAAAATCATGTACTAATTAATATATAACAATTTTGGTAAATTATATAATTCAAAAAGCACAAAACATTTGAATTGATGTTACTCCAAAGAGAAAAATAAGCAAGTTATTGAAATAAATGAATAACTATAAATATCCCAAATGACTCATAAAATCTATCTTGGCTCAGCTATATAACTTTCTTCAATCCCTTCTCATTGCTGTTTCTTCCTATGATTCTAAAGCAAGGTGCTCGGAATGCTAATATACATGATTTGAAAATATATGAACATTTCAGAATAAAAGCTGAAAGAATTCCCCACGCAAAGACACTTCGCCGGGAGAATTCCAATTTTATTGCAAAAAGCAGTGTGCTTATATAGAACTAAGGGGGAGATGGTAGGGTTTAGATAAATGGCAGGCAACCCGTTTATTGGCAAGTTCTTTCAGATATCAGCTCCGGAGCCCAGGAATTAGTTCTCATTGGGGCTAAGGTTCCCCGCCAGTGAGATTTGAAATTGGCGCCGGCGGGAGAGTTCACATGGGCGGGAACTTTTCGCGCCACTGCAGAAAAGAAGAAGGTAGGAAGAAGAGGTGCTTAGGCGCCATGTTGGGGTTTTTTTCTCTGGGGTATGGCTGCCGTTTATACTTTTCCCAACAAAAGCCTTGTGGAATAGGTTGAAATAAGCAAAGGAACAGAGGTTTCTTATCATTTCTTAAGCCCTGAAAGGGTCAAAATATATCAGCATTTTCCAAGAGATGGGGAACAATATATTGTATTTCCTGAAATTTTTTGACCAAACCACCCATCCAAGCTTCCATGGACCTTCTGTTCTGGAAACCACACACGGGAAACTGAACTACGGCAAAAAGGAACGAATTTGCTAGTAGCAAAGTCAGAGATCTTCCCAAACAGAGGATAATTAATGAACAGATAATAAATATTAGGTCGAGAATAGCTGGTCTACAGATTCAATATCCACTTCTAATTGGATTTTTGATAAGGCACTATTTTTATTTTAATTTTTAAATGGTTGTCCTTATTACTCCTCTAAAAAATAACCTCTTTATGTTTTTTTTTAATAACTCTAATGCTTTCTCTAATGTTCTTTTAATACCAGAAAGTATTTGTTGCAAATAAAAATTGATTTTTATTATCATAACAATCAAAAAGCACTTGATTTCAATTTATTTCATTACTACTTCACTTGGGTCAACACATTCAAACAGTATAAAATCTGCCAGTTACAATCTGGCAACACATGTACATAATTTGACTCACAAATTCTAAAGGCTTAAGCACATCAGTCAGGAATGATTGAGCAACTCATGCTTTCTAACAAAGCAAGGCTATTTATGTTTAATAAAGGGAAGGAATATAATAATAAACTTAGGATTTGTATGTTCTCAGCACCTATGACAACTAGCAGCTTCAGAAAACTAAAGCAAAGCCTATAAGCAACCTTTATCATGAACACTAAATAAAAGTGACTCAATGGTGTATTGATTTTATTGAGCACTCTTCTTTGTACCCCCCTGCCCAGATATACACACAGACAAGCATGCACACATAAAAAATCCAATCTCCTTACAATGCTTTATTAAAGTGGCCAGTAACACATTAACCAGGCTGACCTGCCTGAAGAAAATGACACTGATTCTAGAACTTCCATCTTCAGTAAGGAGCAATGGTCTATAACAATATTCCTAAAAGTAAGATTCTAACATTGTAGGGATTTTAAACAAACAAAAAGCATACCAAAAGGAGCAATGCAGCAAAAAATTTAGGACTTAAAATTTTCAAACTCAAATCAATGTCATGGCCATTTGGTTTTTAATTTCCTTTCCCCCAAACTAAAGTCTACATTATTGATGACTGCCTAAATAACAAAAACCTCACATGATACCCACAATGACTAAGTAGAGATTCTAAGCCTTCAGCTGTTACAAGTTATGGCTTGTTCACATCAGAGTTTTATAAAATATCAACTGCAAGTGTCAACTAGATTCATAATATGGCAAAATCCAGGACAATTATAGAAATATCTTAAAATTAACTTATACGTATCACTTTCTACAATGTAGGATTCAATGAGCTAATATTAATGGACTACAAATGAAAGGTCCCTAGTTAGAAAACCAAGTAGCATCCCAACTTCTCAGATATTTCCTACTGATGACTTCAACACAGGAACACAGAGAAAGGCAAGTCCTCAGAAAAAGAAAGATACACTTAAATTTTCAAGTTAAATATTTGAGCAAGAATTTCAATTGCCTTATTATTAATCCCATAATTTAGTTTATCCAAGGCTGGAGGTAAATGCTACTTGTGGTTTTGCAGATTTTGTTATAAAATTGTTTTGAGTCAACTGTATCTTTGCTTTTGTGTGTGTGTGTGTGGCAGGATTAGAAATACATCTGTTCTTTTTTTGAGCTCTCCTTTTGAGAATGTCACCCAAGGCATGTTTTACCTACAGTTCTGAGGTGAAAACAGCAACATTCCTTATTGAATACTACCCAAGTTCATGTCAGCTGACAGGTGCTGCCAAGCAGGGGCTTGTTTATTTTGGAACAGTGATGACATTGACAATAGCACTTGTTGAGTCCCCACTGTACATCACATTCCTTTATCAAAGCGTGAGTTAAGATGGCAACATTTAAGATGGCAACATTTGAACTTGATCACTGTTAAACCTTAAATCATTCTCTAAGACATACTATTTAGTGAAACAAAACAAAATGCAGAATAGTGTGCATATTTGTACAATGTCATTTGCATGAAACAGGGGAAAAGACATTGCTTGTACATTAATTAACTATTGTACATATTAGACCGCCTGCCTTCAAAGGAGAGAAGATGGAAAGTTGGAAACAGGAGAGTGAGAATTTTACTGTTTATTCTTTTGTAAGTTTTGAAAATATGAACCAGGTGAGAATATATCCTCTTTTAGGCTTTTTCTTCCCAGAGTCCCTTCCTCTATAAATCACATTATCTTGTCCCAATTTTAAAAACATTGCTGTTCCTTTAAAGCCTCATGGGTTTGTTGCCCTACTCCCTTAAGACCCTGAGACCAAGGACTTTGTGTTACTCCTTTTCAGGAGATGAATACTTATCAATACAATCAGATTCATATGAGTCTAACTTCCTCAGTTGCTTGCTTGCTGGAGATTTCCCACCATTCCACTGGCATCAGCAGTGAGGAGGTGTTGCCTTCAATTGGTCCCAAGTTAGGCCTGGGCATCATTAGGTGTCTTCTAAGTAGTTCTACTCAGCAGCCAATTAGAACCAATGCACAGTCCTTAGATACGCACTATCGGAGGTGAGCTTATTTTTCAATATCCACTTGCCTAGTAGCTTTAATGGAAGAGCACAGAATTTAATATCAGCCTTTAACGATTTTTCTCTACTGGTTATAAATAAATTAATTAAGTTCAAGTACCAACAAGTACATGTACTGATCATTAAAATCCGACAATGGTAGACCATATAAAGGGAAATAGCTGGGTATAGTGAATCATTGTCTCAATTTCCTTATGCCTTCTTTTAAAAGCCAGATGCCAAATTGTACATATATATCATGATTTACAGGCCACAGCATCCTACATGCAGCTGACCTTTCTCCATAGATGAGAGGATGAGCTCTGACACAGCAGCTCCTTGTGGGTCCACAGATCTTTGAAGACCTGAGAATTGTCTTCATCCCTATAGGAGAGGTTATTGACTTGTACTTCAGGGGAGCTCATGCATATTCTGAATTTTGTAAGTGTACATATGTTTATTTTCCTTAGGAGAAAAGTCAATAACTTTTATCAGACTCTGAAAAAGAGACTATAAACAAAAGAATTCAAAATAACTGAAAGCCTCCCTAATCAAAGATTTTTGTTTGGCTCTGAGAATCAAATGAAGTGATGGTAACATCTGTTCAGAATTTTCTACACAGGACAGATAAGTCTCCTTAGGACTACTCATTTAACCCATTTTTTTCAAAGGACTACAAATATCCTCAACATGACAAAAATCAGTAATTCCTCAAGTCTCCAATCATTCTGTTATTTTTTTTCCTCCCCTATTGCTTTGATCCTAAGAAACTGATATTTTTATAAGTCAAACCAGTTAAATATCAGACATTTCACATTATTCAAATTAAAACTTCCTATCAGCTTACTACTTTGACAGTTCTTTTGTACCAGCCCCTTGCTGTAGGCCCCATAGAGATGTGACTTTTTGGGCTGGAGCTCTGACCTGTCTTCAGTGAAGAACACACTCTGGCTTCCAGGTCTGAGAAGGTAGATTTCTCCATAGCTAAAGAGCCAAGATTCTTTATGTATACAGTAGTCCACCTTGACCCACAGTTTCATCTTCCATGGTTGCAGCTATCCAAAGTCAACCACAGTCCAAAAACATTAAATGGAAAATTCCAGAAATAAACAATTCAGTAGTTTCAAATTACATGCTGCTCTGAGTTGCATGGTGAGATCTCATGCCACACCACTCTGTCTTGCCAGGGGCCATGAATCACCCTTCTGTCTATGCTGTGTACACAACCCACTTGTTAGTCACTTAGGAGCAGTCTCGGGTATCAGATAGATCACACTTGGGCTATTACAAAGCTTGTGTTCAAGTAAGAAGGTTGACAGTAGTCTAATCCCACATCACAATGCCTGTATCATTCACCTCACAGTGTCATCTCACATCATCACAAGAAGGGGAGTACAGTACAATAAGATATTTAAAAGAGAGAGAAAACACATTCTCATAACATATTTGACATTATGCCATTATTTTGTTACTGGCTGTTGTTAATCTTTTATTGTAAATTAAACACTATCATGAGTATTACATAAAGGGGAAAAATATAGCATATATAGGGTTCAGTACTATCCATGGTTTCAGATATTCACTGGGGGTCTTGAAATATATCTTCCATGAATAAGAGGAGGAGAACTATGTGCGTGTGTGTATGTGTATGTGTATACGTTGGGGGGGGGTAAAAGTTATGTGTACGCTGTGATCTGAATGTGTTTCTTAAAATCAAGTGCTGAAACTTTAATATCTAATGTAGAACTGTTGGAAAGTGGAATCTTTTAGGAGGGCTCTGACCTCATGAATGAATTTATCCTACTATTAAAAGGATTTGAAGACTCAAAAAAAATATTTGGGAATCAATCTAACAAAAGGGATAAAGGACCTCTACAATGAAAACTATAGAACACTAAAGAAAAAAATTGAAGAAAACTTTAGGAGATGGAAAGGCCTCCCATGTTCTTTGATAAGCAGAATTAATCTTGTCAAAATGGCCATACTAACAAAAGCACAATACAGATTCAATGCAATCCCTATCAAAATTCCAATGACATTCTTCACTGGAAAAAACAGTTATGAAATTCACTTGTAAAAATAAGAGACCTCGAATTGCCAAAGCAATCCTTAACAATAAAAGCAAAGCAGGAGGCATCACAATTCCAGACCTCAAATTATACTACAGAGTTATAGTAACAAAATCAGCATGGTACTGGCACCAAAACAGGTGTGAAGACCAATGGATTAAAATAGAAGACACAGAGACAAACCTACATAAATGCAGCTATTTGATGCTACACAATGGTGCCATATGCTGGAGAAAAAATAGTCTGTTTAACGTATGGTGCCGGAAAAACTGGAAATTCATATGTAGTAGAAAGAAATTTAACCCCTATCTCTCACCCTGCACAAAAGTTAACACAAAATGAAACACCTAGGAATTAGATCAGAAACCCTGCACCTGCTAGAAGAAAATGTAGGCCCAATACTCCAACATGTTGGCATAGGAACTGACTTCCTTAATAAGACTCCTCAAGCACAAGAAATAAAATTTAAAAATCAAAAATTGAAATAGCATCAAATTTGAAAACTTCTGCATAGCAAAGAAAACAATTAAAAGCATGAAGAGAGAATCTAAAGAATGGGAGAAAATCTTTGCCCTCTGCTCTTCAGATAGGGTGTTAATATCCAGAATATACAAAGAACTCAAAACACTCAAAACCTAAATAAATAAATAAATAAATAACCCAATGAATAAATGGGCAAAAGAGTTAAAATGACACTTCCCAAAAGTAAAAATACAAATGCTCAACAAATTTCTGGAAAAAAGTTTAACATCTCTAACAATTAGGGAAATGTAAATTACAACTACATTGAGATTTCATCTCACTCCAATCAGAATGGCAATTATAAAGAATACAAGTAACAATAAATATTAATGAAAATGTGGGGAAAAGGTACACTCATACACCACTGGTGCAACTGCACATTAGTGAAACCACTCTGGAAAGCAGTATGAAGAATCCACAAAACACTGGGAATAGAACCACCATATATGACTCAGTTACCCCACTGCTTGGTATATATCCCAAAGATTTAAAATCAGCATTCTACAGTGATTCAGCTACATCAAATTTTTAGCAGTACAGTTCCCAATAGTCAAGCTATTGAACAATCCTAGATGCCCTTCAACAGATAAATTGATAAAGAAAATGTGTTATATCTACCTAATGGAGTCTTAGTAATAAAGAAGGACTTATGGCATTTGCCAATAAATGAATGGAACTGGAAACTGTCATAGTAAGTGAAATAAGCAAGACCCAAGAAGTGAAAAGTCAAATGCTTTCCCTGATTTGCAGAAGCTAATCCAAAATGCGGGGAGGGCAGATAAAATAGAAGAAAGATCAGTAGGGCAAATGAAGGGAATTGAAGGGGAGGGAGGAGGGAAATAAATGGAATGAATCTGACCTAATTTCCCTAGGTATATATGTGAATACACCATAATGAATCTCACCATCATGTACATCCACAAGACACTAATTAAAATTTAAAAAACTAAAGTAAATAGCAGAAAGATCAGTAGAGTAGAGGGAAGGTAACAGGGGGATGTAGGAGGGGAGGGAAAAGGGAAGTATTGGGACTGAATTAGAGTAAACTATTTTCCATGCTTTTATAATTACATCAAAACAAATCCTTATGTATAACTAAAAAGAATATATACTTTAAAAAATGGGCTTGAAGGAGTGGATTTGTTCTCTCTTCCTTTTTTTTTAGTTTTATTGATTTTATTTTTTTTAAATACACGACAGCAGTTCTTATTACACATATAGAGTACATATAGAGTACAATTTTTCATATCTTTGTATAGAGAGTATGTTCATGCCAATTCATGCCTTTATACATGTACTTTGTTTTTTTTGCATTACAATTATTATTACACATATATGCCACAATTTTCATATCTGTTTATATATAAAATATGTTGACACCCAATTCAAGTCTTCATACATGTACTTTGGATAATGATGTCCATCACATTCCACTGCCCTTGCTAATCCCCTGCCCTCTCTTTTTCCCTCCCACTCCTCTTCCCTATCTAGAATTCATCTAATCCTCCCATGCTCCCCCTCCCTACCCCACTACGAGTCAGTCTCCTTATACCAGAGAAAACATTCAGCATTTGTTTTTTTGGGGATTGGCTAACTTCACTTAGCATTATCTTCTCCAATGCCATCCATTTACCTGCAAATGCCATGATTTTATTCTCTTTTATTGATAAGTAATATTCCATTGTGTATATATGCCACATTTTTTTATCCATTCATCATCCACTGAAGGGCATCTAGGTTGGTTCCACAGCTTAGCTATTGTGAATTGTGCTGCTATAAAATTGATGTGGCGGTGTCCCTGTAGTATGTTGTTTTCTCTTGCCTTTTTGCTGTTTGCCATATGAGGACACAATGTTCCTCCTAGAGCAAACTTGCCAGGATGTTCATCCTATACTTCCCAGACTTCAAAACTATAAGAAATAAAAATCTATTCTTTTCAAATTACCCAGTCTGTGGTATTCTGTCATAGCATCACAAAACAGACTACGAACAGTGTGTATCTATAACTATCTAGAACTATCCCTTTTAATTTGGTTCTTGTCTATCTTTTTGCAGCTGTGAGAGTTTACCATATTGGGCCCTGTGATGAGACTACTGCACAATGAATAAGCCATTGTTTCCAACTAGGTGATGAGTCTATCTGTCCCATGAAAAAGTTGTTTACCTCTGGAAGTATGAGTGTCAAGCAAACAAAGCAGAGCACTGGATTGAGAAATTCCACACACCCTGTACTGAGCTAATAAGGAACTCTGACATATTTAGTATTCTCAGTAGTCAGAGCATTTATCCCTGGTAGTCGGTAGTTCACAGCTTTAGTAGGAATGCTTTTGCCTCTGAGTTCTTCTGCTACTCTATACTAAAGGGAAAAATTAAGATTTTTCTTATTCATAGTGATGAGTGAGACTGCTATATGTAGAGAAATTAATGGCTTCTTGCTTTATTATACTACCCAACTTGTACCCAGGAAGTTCAGTGTGGATATTCTACACCTGAGATTACAAAAAGTCTATTCCTCCACACCTTCCAACCTTCAAACATGTTCATATTTTCCCCATGTTAAAACCCATACACACACACACACACACACACACACACACACACACAAACACACACAGAACAAGCCTTCCTATGAAATTGCTCTAACAAAGATGGATGATGACACCATCATCACCTCAGCCATTTTCAACCATTCTTTTGGGTTTCTCTCTGCAGCGCTTGCATAGTTGAATTGTCCTCTTTGGGAAAACCTTCTCTCCACTATTCTTCAGCACATCCTGTTCTTCTGATACTCGGCCTCTCCAAATTCTCATTCTCAGTTTGTATAGCTTCTCTTCCCAGTCTCAAAGCTTTCCCAAGTTTCTATTCTTAATTTTCACTTCTCTGGGTATCTTGATCACCTTGAGGACTTAAATTATTAGAACTTCTAATTCTGAAAGTTTTCTCAGCTTCATACCTGACTTTCCAGTATTAGTTATGTGTCTGAGTATCACCTTGAAATTCAACATTACCAAAACCAAAAGCACTGAGTCCTTCTCCACCAGGCATTCTTCCTGCTGCAATACTGTGGTTGATAACTGATATGATATCAATGGTCCCCACTGAAGAAAACACCTACTTTCAATTCCATTTTCACCTCTTTCCTGCAGAATCCACCTGACACCCTACAATCCTGCCTTCCCCCTTCAGGTTCATATTACTGATTCCCTGGTTCTGGCTATGTATCTTGTAGTACTCAACTCAACTCAAGCCAAAGAACCTTATTTCAAATCCCAAATCCATCACCCTTGTACCACGGGTAAAGCTACTGAATGTCTCCGATCCTTAGTGGCCACAGATACAAAAAGGGAATTCAAAATATCTACCTCAGATGTTTATAGTTAGAATTAAGACTTCTAAGTGCTTTACATACATTCAACCAATAATAGCAATGAGTATGATTTTCTTTTACTCTCTCATCCACAATTTTTTTTTCCTGTCTACTAGTCCTAAACTTCCCTTAAAAACTAGTGGACAGACTTTTGAGCCACAGTGTGATAATTCAATGTAAAGTATTTTTTTTATAGGCGATGACCCACTTAAATAGAACTTTTTATAATTTCTACACAGTGTAAGAGCTTTCTTATTTAAGCAGTGTCTTGATATTTTTGCTATCTGCTCTGCATATCAATTTAAATCCTTGACTGTATTGTCAGCTCTTTCAGTGGAAGGGCCATCTCTGACACTTATTCTGTTTTCTGTTCATCTTTGAGAATGATGTTGAGCTCACAATAGGTTCCAATAAATATTGTAGGTGGAGTTATGACAATAGCTGCATGTTCTTGCTCCAACATAAGACACAGACACATGTAGAAAAATGTAAACTTAAAAGTAGATATCTTTGAACTACTAGCCATGTGAGAAATCTAAAAGATACTGGCATCAGCTTCATAATCTTTTCCATTTGAAAAGATTTATATAAAATTATACAGCCAAATCACAGTAATAACTGAGTTATCAGATTTCTCATCCCACACATTCAGAAAAGCCTATTGCTGTTACACCAGATTAAGAAAGGAAAAAAGAAAAGTTCCATTTCATGGGAGGGGAAAGAAGATCTATGAAGTTTCCTATTGAGTGAACTAGTTAGCAACCATCACAGCTAGTGGCTTAAAAAGAAGCAAGATATCCCTGTCCTTGAAAAAGGAATAAACAAACTAGTGAAATCAGTTAACACTTGAAAAAATGAAAAATTCCTGGCAAGAGAAAATGATTATATATACTTAACTTTAAGGATGATCTGTCAAAAGTATCATATAAAAATAATGTGGAAGTAGTTATCAACTTCAGTGATCTCAAAAATGAGACTTTCACACTTGGAAATGGCTCAAATTTTATATGTAAAGTAAATAAGTATATGAAGTCAGCATGAATATGTGAGCACCATTATTGTATTTTATTAAAATATGTGTGCATATAAACAAATAGATATTTCTTCAAAGGTTTTAAAATTTCGCATACACCATCCCATTTGATTCCTGTCCAAATAGAGGATAACACAGAGTTCATTTTCATGCTAATCTTTTCATAAAGAAAGAAAAGGAGGAGTTATCTAAACTCTCTATTCCCTGTATGAACCCTTGAAGAGAGCATGAATAAGATTATTAAGCTGAATATTTTGAAGACTGCCAAGAAACACAAGCAGTTTAAAACTAGTAATGAAGCCCATCAAAAAAGATAGAAGTAAAGGTTATTAATGTTTGGATAATGGTGAACCATCAAATGTACTGTCTCATTCACAGATGAAAGGCTTCAAGGTCATGCTTATTTCCCTCACAAGTTCTGCTCCTAAGGACAGACCCTTGAGGGGAAAGACCACTGGGCTATTTTCCATATCTGCTCCGTATTCTTCAAAGTTGGTAGTAGCAGGATCAACACATCTCTGTGGGATGATTCCTTTGCCTGTGCTTAGAAGAGAATTAATGGGCTCCAAAGGGAGATGCCTCCAGTGCTCTGATGACTGCTGCAGTGTGAGGACAAAGAGACTTTGAGAGAAGAAATGAGGAGGCTCTAAAAATCCAGGCATTATGATAGTTGGTGTGTAGGCCAATGAGTGGTTGGTGCTTACATTTTAGAATTCTATCTTGGAAAGAATAAACTGTATTTTGGAATAATGAGAGTAGCTTATAATATCCAGAATTAATTATTCTAAAGGCTTCTCATGGATTAAAAATTTGAATGTCATATAAGAAAGAAATTATTAGTGTTGATATTTATAAAGGAAAGAAATGAAAGCAAGGCAGGCAATTAGATGGTCTCAGGCCACATGATTAATACATAAAAGTGTCAGAAATCATACGGCTGTCTTAAGTACTATGAAACTTTCCTTCAGTAAATACATTTGAAAAATCAACATCAATAACTAAAAAAAATGGAATGAAAATTTTTGAGTTGAAAAATTAGAATAAGTTGCCAATTACTGTATTTATTCTAGAAAAAGGAAAACAATAAAGAAGATTCACAGAAGTGAAAACTGGGAGAACATGAGTCAACCTTTTTCTGGTAAAGATGAAAAAATGGATTCCCAAAGTAGTTGAATTGTCCAAGTCATATAGATAGATACAGGCAGAGCAAGATAAATAACACAGATATTTGTATTTCAGGTCCAGTGATCATGCTTCTATACCACAATTCAGAATCTTAAATCCTCTTTATTTCTTAAACCAATTAATTGTCTAAGAAGGCAAGAGTCTAGTATATACCATCAATGTTAATTGTTGAATTATTAACAAATAGCCATCTATCCTGGTAAGTATAAGTAAGAATACCTAAGAATTTGTTGAAATGACTTGCATATCAAGCATACAATTTGAATTGCCCAAATAATGTAAAATGAGAGGAAGCTTTTATTTGTTTACTTTTGAGGACTTTAAAGGAGGCTGTTATTACATAAAAGTGACAATTGCCATATCAATACCAAGTCTACTAACCAATTTAATTCTAAGCTAGATTTAAGGAGAACAGTAACCACCAACACTCTCTTCTGAAACTAGGTAATAACCTAGCCAAGGATCAACAGTACCCTGGTTTCTTGCTTTACCCATAGCCTTGTTGTGGAAGCCTGGGTTCCACAGCATTATGAACCTGATACGTGCGTACCAGACACACAATTCTACACTGGTACACAGCAGTAAGGAGAAAGGCAGGACCCAGAAGGACTTATTTACCCTTGAGAAGCAGTGTTAGGTTTGATTTGGGAGACGGCAAATTGTAAGAGTAGACAAATACTAAATAGAAGGCAGAAGCCAGGAGGCACATCTGTGTATAATCACTATTTGATGAAACACAACACTATGTGTTTAGACATTAAAGTTCCTTTATTAAAAGATGGCATTGTTCTTGTTTGGATTATAAGTTTCCCCCAAAGACTCACGTATTAAATACAGGCTTGATCCCCACCTGATGGTACCACTGAAATCTATAGGAACCTTTGCGTAGGGGCATCTAGTGGAAGGAAGTTAGGTCATTTCTATATTTCAACAGGTCAGTCCAGTTTGGCTACCATAATGAAGTATTTTAATATGCCCAGTTTAATTAGTGAAAGTAAATCTTTGTCTATAAAAATATAGCCCATCTATGTAAATTGTCATGAAGACCTCTGATACAAGAGGAAATTAAAATTAATTCTCCTCCTAGAGAAAACAAAATCTTTACCTATCAGTCAAGTTATTATTTTTCTTGATATCTTCATTCAGGCATATATTTAACAAATGCTTATTGGGAAATGAATGTGTGTGAAGAATAAGATTAGGAACTGAGAATTGATGCTAAGCAAAACCGGACATGATTACTTCCCTAGTAGAATTTAGAGTGGAGAGGGTTGAGTACACATACCAAGGAGCACACCAACTAATGTGAAACTGCACTGTGGGGAAGCCATCCCAATAATGAAAGGAGATTTGACCAACAAGGCAGGAGGGGTCAAGGAGAGAAAAATGGAGATGATGAGGGATGTTAGGAAAAGCTGTTATTATGGAAAGATGATAATAGATGCCAACTGAAAATGACTGTGGGCTTAAAATCCAGGTTAGGAAACAGACTACTGAGTGTGTATAAGCTTCAAAGATGAACAAAGAATGTTGTTACTGCAAGGGGAGAAGAGAATTAAGCATTTTGGTTCATTTGTTTTAAAATAAATATGAATGTATTTTTAACTTTGCTAGTCATTAGAATGCTCATGCCAAAGCAGAAAAGCAGGATTTCATATGTTTACCTCCTGCAGATGTAGAGTTATTGTCTTTTTATGGAAGGAAAAAAAACTTATTTAAATATCCATTGTACTCTTTCATTTTTAAACACACCTTATATCAATCAACCAGCTCTTGTGTCTAGAAGTTAAACTGAATGTCCAAATTAATTTTAACCATTTGAGGTGTTTTTTTCATCTGATATAGTTATAGGTTTATATTAAATTCCAGAATATTAAAAAAAGTCTTTGCTGAGAAAAAGGATTCATTCATTATTCATTTGCAAAATATCACAAGCTATTTGCATTCAATAAAAGATATTTTTTATGCACTGGTTGTTGTACTCCAGATGATTTGGCACATAATGATCTGCAAATCTCTTGGTACTTCAGAACATCAATTTTTGTTAAATCAGGATTCATCATTAAGGAAAGATATTGTCCCAGACACTAATTCACTATCTACTTTATATGACACTTTTGAAATGCTATAATTCATTAAGCATGAAAATAAAACTTCAATCACAATGAGCTCTCTCTATTTTTTTTTCCTTTAGAAAAGGCAACTCTACAGGAAGAACATGAATGATGTACTAAATTATTTTGCTTACTATATAAAGAATGCATTTTTATTACTTTAACACAAGAATTTGGCTTCTTAAATAAAATATTCCTAATAATGCTAAATTAAAATAACACTAAATACAGTCAACTCCTCACATCCCTGGGTTCCACTTCATGAATTCAAACAATAATGGATAAGAAATATTTTTTAAAAAATGTATCTGTCCTGAATATGTAGTTTTTTGTCATTACCCCCTAAACAATACACTACAACAACTATTTATGTAGCATTTACTTTGTATTAGTTATTATAAGTATTTTGGAGATGATTTAAAGTATATGGAAGGCCAAGCACACTGGCACATGCCTGTAATCCCAGTGGCTAAGGAACCTGAGAAAGCAGAATCCCAAATTTAAAACCAGCCTTAGCAACTTAGCAAGGCCCTAGGAAACTCAGTGAGACTCTGTTTCTAAATAAAATGCCAGAAATTGCTGGGATATGGTTCAGTGGTTAATTTCCCCTGGGTTTCAATCCTCAGTACCAAAAAATTATAAATAAATAAACGAACAAACAAACAAGCAAACAAATAAATAATAAATGTATATGAAGAATAAGGATAGGTTATATGCAAATGCTATGCTATTTTATATAATGACTTGTACACCTGTGGACTTTGATGTCGGCACTTGCTGGAACAAATGCCCTATGGATACTAAGGACAACTGTATTTATCTGTTAATCAGCTTAAAATGGGGCACAAGTGGGATAATAATTTTGTGAAGCCTAATAAACATTTTCTTCATACGCTGGCTTAACAACAAGTCAGAATTTTTTTTTAGTTTAGTTTTGCTCTAATCAATCAATCAATCAGGAAATTTTATTCCTTGCACTTTCCGTGCTTAAATTGTAAATAAATCCTCTTAAAATGGCTCATTCACTCAATAAATTTTACCTACCTCCAGGAAGCACTGTGCCAGGTTAAATGACAAACATCCCTTGCCCACCAAGAGTTTACAGAATGGCAACACCATATTTGCAAGACTGAAGGAATCTAGGTGGCTTAATAGAAGTATAAAGAATACCTTCATCACCCAGAGGAAAGCAAAAATAAACATATCAGACAGGAGGTTAGTCAAGCTTTAATATTTAGGCTATAATATTTTATATTTAATCCCTTGAGATAAGAATCACTTTGCTATATGACCAGAATAATGGTGAAATTTTAACAGAGGGAACTACTTAACCACAGGCAGAATTCTGTTCATATAAGTGTCACAGTGACAGGAGTACTGGGAGAGGAGACATGGAGGTCAGGAACCAGAGGAGAATCTGAATGTAGGTGCGGACAGGTGACTATGGATTATTTTTATTATGCAAATGAGACTGAATTATGTTCTTTAAGAGACAGGAGTGCTTTGAAGATTTTCAATTTTCATTTCTTAAACTATTTATACAATTGTAGATTCACATGCAGTTGTAAGAAATAATACAGAAATACACCATGTACACTGTACCCAGTTTTACCCAGTAAAAATGCCTAGAAAAATTGTAGTACTCTTCCACATTTAGGATATTGGTATCACCAAGATACAAAATAGCTGCATTTCCAGAAGGTTCTCTTGTGATACCCTTCTCAGCCAAATGTATCTGTTGGTAGTATACAGCAATACAATGGATATTTGTATGTTTATCTCCTATGTTCAGATGGTACTAAACTCAATAGTTGTGAGACTTTTCTTTGTATATTCTGCAATTTCCTACATAGATAATCATGCCATATGCAAATAGAGACTATTTTATTTCTTCCATCCTGGTTTTTACACTTTTTGTTTCCTTATATTTCCATATTCAACTGGCTAGAACTTCTACAACCCTATCAAATAAATTGATAAAAGTGAAGATCTTTGCCATGTTCCCAAATATTGTGGAAAGATTTCAATCTTATTAAGTGTGATGTTAGCACTGAGTATTTTTGTAGATGTTCTTTGTCAGGCTGAAAAAATTCCTTTTTATTCCTAATTTTCTGAGAGTTCTAAATTATGAGAGGATATTTAATTATTAAATGAATTTTCTGTATCAATTAATATAATAAAATGATTTTCTTATTTAACCTGTTAATATGTTAGATTAATAAGATAAATCATATTTGATTGCTTTTCAAATATTAAACCAGCCTTGAATCTTGGGATAAATTCTACCTGGTCATAATGTACAATTCTTTGTACATACTGCTAAGTTCTGTTTACTAATATTTTGCCAGGGATTTTTGTATATATATTCATGAGAGATATCATTCAGTGATAATATGTTATTTTTTTCTCTTTTTCTGGTTTTGTTATTATGGCAAGGGCAATATGAACCTCTCTCTTTTTCTACTTTCTGAAGGATCTTATGCAGAATTGGTGTTAATTCTCCTTAAAATATTTAGTGGGGTTTTCCAGTAAAGCCTTCTGTGCCTGGAGATTTCTTGCTAGGAATCTTTTAAATTACAAATTTGATTTTTTAAAATAATAATAAAGTTATTTGAGTGACCTATTTCTTATTTGGTGAGTTGTGGTAGTTGTGTTTTTTGAGGAAATGGTCCATTTCATCTAAGTCATCAAATTTATGTATGTTAAGCGGGTTAGAGAATTTATTATCCATTTTATGTCTAAAGGGTCATTAATGATATATCCTGCTTCATTTGTGGTATCAGTAATTTGTGTGATCTCTTTTTCTTTGTCACACTGGTAGAGGTTTACCACTTTTATTTCACAGAATCGGCTCTGTGGTTCATTGATTTCCTCTATTGCTTTTCTGTTTTCAATTTCATCTCTTTATTTTCTTCCTTCTGCTTGTTTGGTGTTTATTTTGCCTTCTTTTCTTATGTTCTTGAGTTGGGTGCTTAGTTCCTTGATTTGAGATTTTTCATCTTTTCTATATCCATTTAATACCAAAAACATCCTTCCCACGGTTTTTTAAATATGTCCCACACACTTTGATATTATATACTTTTCTTTTATTCATATCAAAATAAATATGTGTAACTACAAAAATATACATATATGTGTGTGTGTATTCCTTTCTTAAGAGTACTTCTTTATCCATGGCTGATTTAAAAGTGCATTGATTTGGAGATTTTCCTTTTACCTCTTTGCTATTGATTTCTATATTGAATCCACAATAGTAAAAAAAAAAAAAAAAGCTGGCTCTATGTGATTTCAATTATTTTAAAGTGATTGAAGTTGTGCTGTGTGTCTGTCTCCTAGGACCTTATCTATCTTGGTATGTGTTCGATGGGCACTTAAAAGTGTTTTGCTATTGTTGGAAAGAGTGTTCTATAAATATCAGTTAGGTCTTTTGGTTGACAATGTTGCCTTTTCTATATGTTTGCTGATTCTATTTCTGTTATTCTATCAATTATTGATATGGGAATGTTGAAGTGAGGAGAGTTCAGAAACAAGAAGTGTAGGGGGGGCCTAGAAATGAATGACACCAAAGGCAGAAGCATATGTCAGAAAGGCCTCTAGTCTATCTAACAATAATCTGAAATATGTAACTGATTTGTTCAGACACATATCAAATTAGAAACGCAAACATGGAGTGAACATCAGTCAGCATGACATGAATGTCAACCTTGAATATATGACAAGGGAGAAAGGAAAGAGGGGAAAGTTTGATAGTTACTAAAACAGTAGATTCAAAGGGAATAATGACCAAAGAGCAGAAGGTGTAAAGACAATGAAGTTAAAATCATTTGTATATTTTGTATCTTGGATGACTGTGTGGATTGAGGTGACATCAATAGAACTATAGACTACATGGGAGGAAACACATTTGGCTGGAAAGAGTGGAACTGACAGAATCCATTCATGTCATCATGAGAATAAGGTATCTATGGACCATCCAAAGAGGTCTAAAAATATATTGGCACTTCAAAAGAACGTCAGATAAACAAGTAGGATTTTAGAGCCTTGGTTTAATTAGTAACAATCTAATCTAGCTACATTGAGATTATCCAGGAAATACAAACTGAATGAGAAAAGAGGGTTAAGAATATGACCCAATTAAACCCCAATGTTTAGAACTGAAAGAAGAGAAGAAATCTGGAGAGGAAAGTGCTATCTATCTGTCAGAGAAGGAAGAGAATGGACAGGTGAGTTTATTTTGGTTCTACATGTATTCTTCATTGACAGCTTACTTTCTGCAGTACACTATACTGGGAGACTGGCTTTTGATGCTGTTACTCTTTCTCGATGTAACAGATAATCCAGTGTGGTCAGCTCAGCAACAGATATTCACTGAACAACCTAGACTGTGAGAAAAAACTTTCAAGAGATGATGACATTAAATCAGAGTCTTCAAGGATAGTAGAAATTATCCACGTAAGGAAAGAGAGAGAAAAAGTCACACCAGGCCAAGGGTACCATCTGAACAACAGCAAAGGGGCATGGGGCTCAAGAGAGGAGAGAATATTTCCTAAAACTGTCAGCAGTGCTGAATGTGACTGAGAAATAAGATAACATCACATGGAAGAAGGCCCTTTCACTTTGACACTTAGGAAGTCACTGGTGACCTCTGCTATAGCAGCTTCTATGAAATGATGTGGATGGAAACCAGATAAGGGTGAGAAGAAGAGTGAGTGGAAGAATGCGAAGTTCAGACCACGTTGGTAGGGTCATTTCTCAAGGAGCTTAGTGCAGAAGAATAAAGATGGAAAAGCTAGAAGTGGGTCAAACTCTAAAAGGCTTTGTTGTGTGATCAGAGAGAATGGAGGACATTTCCAAGTTGGAGGAAAAAAAGAGGAGAGTGCAGACAAAGGCTTAAAAAAGTAGGTTACTTTATCAGTCACTCACACAGCAAATATTTATAGAACCTCTACACTGTTCTTGAGCATATCACTCCAAGATAAAGACAATCAACCTCCCTTCCTGGTTTTAACATCACGTTTTTAAATAAACTGGAGAAACAATAGAAAGCCAATAGTAAATAGCAGAAAAATTACATATATCTCAATTCTGAAGTCAGCATAATAGTGATAAACATAAATACTTATAAAGGTGAATTCTGCTTTGTCACGTTTATATGAGCAATGACACATTTTAATGTAAGTATTCAGTGTTGAGATTTATTTTGCTTGCTTGCTAAATAAAAACATTTATTCTCTTGCAAGGACTTCAGTATGGAACAGATGTGTCAAGCTTTGTATCATGCAGTAATTAATTACAAGCACCTGAATGCGTATGAGTCTGCCAGATACAAAAACACAGTTCAAGAGATGTGGAATTGTATGCAATGGTTTAATTCTTGTATTAAAGTCTGCCTGAATTTCTCCTAGCATTCAGAGACAAAAAACTGAAAACTAAAACAGCTAAAATTGAAAGAACACAAATGACCTCACAATAGAAAAGGCACTAGAAAGCATTTCATATAAAGAATAGTCTCTCATTTTTTTTTAGATTCAGTGAGTCGCAGAGTGTTAATATTGTAAAGAAACTTGACATTATCCGATACTTCTTTACACAGCCCACATATACAATTCTCTTCTTCACATTCCTACTCTGATATTGAGAGACCACTTTATATGAAAGAGAGCCTCCCAGTAGAGAAACTATTCATTCTACTACAATGCTATACATTGAAATTTGTCTCTGATTATTCCCCAAATATAACTTTCTGCAACTCTGCATTATAAGAGTACTTATTTTATATGCATCATCTCTTTAAGAACCAAAAGATGCTTTTGTTATATGTACCTTAGATACATTGTTTTTCACACTAGCCACTCCTAGTTCCTCTGTCTCTTTCTTTATGATTTTTACCCTAGTCTTTTTCTTTTACATGATTTTTAGTAAGCTATTTTTTGTTTTGTTTGATTTTTGTTGTTATCCTCTTCATTAAGCTAACCATGAATTTTCAAATGCAGAAAAATAAATATGCTATCATAGTATATGGTAACTATTCTTAAAGCAATCCCACCAATGATTTGCATTTGTACCATGGACAATTATAATACTCAGGATATAACGGCAAAAAGTACAACCAACCCAAGTTTGTCCTATTTCATTTCTGTATATATTTTTTAATTTAAATATAAAACTGTGAAGATGTCTGCATTTTTCTATCCTATTGTGTCCAAAATAATCCAGGATCATTTTGAATGATAATTTAGCAAATCACTATACATTTTATCCCTCCAAGATTTTGATCTCTTACAAATCTGATGAGTATGTTATCTAAGTCTTCATATAAGTCTCTGGTAAAAGTAAAGAGAATAGGTACAAAGGGAGAACTTCCTAGTTATACAGACAGAAACCTTATTCCAGATTGATATTAATGCATATATTAGAATTTTCTAGTAGTTATTTGTTTAGCTATGAATCTAGTCAGTTTCTATTCCTTTCCTTTACACACTGTTATTATTAGAAACCATCGAAAATATTTACCTATAATTAAGACAAAATATCCCTTTGGAAACCCACTAATTCTTTAAAAAAGAAAAAAAAGGTGAATATATGTTGCTTATTTAATGGTAAATATTTTCTCTTCTAGGATTCTAAAATCAGTATCAGCTTGATAATATTCTCTAAAAATCTATTAAAGATAGACATTAAATTTGTTCTTGTACATTCTCTGGAATTCAATTTATACTGATTGTTCTACACTATAAATGAAATAGCTGGCTATTATTTCCTACAAATTACCTTCTCTTCTGCAATCATATTTTTAACTGGAAGAAGATATAAAAATGTTCCCTGTCTCTATACACATTTTACTGTTCCTACTCAGGACTACTACTCAAAAATTTCATTAAAATATGTACCACCTATATGTGAAATAACATTTATTTTATTACCTCATATAAAACTGTTGTGTTCCCATGTAGGAGAGGTCCATAACAGATATAAGAATGTCCAACAACCCAGCCTAAGTCAGAAGCTGCCCACCACACCTGAAAAATAAGAAAATGATAAAAATGAACATGGCTTTATCAGAAATGTCATATAGCCTACACTTAAAACCATGATTACCTCTCCAGGTTTAAGGCCATATATTGAAGACATTGTCCAATTTAGCATTACCGCATAGCCCCCAGTGGGCCTCACCACACCCTAAAGGAGAGAAAGAGTGAAGTTAAAGTCAGTGGGATGATATGTTAAAAATTTCTCTATCTTCATGCTCTCTACTTTAAAAATTCCAGATTTAAAGTATTGGATATTCTGTAGAGTACATATTACTTCAACTTTTATATAACTATATTTGAATCACTATTTCTGTGGCTTCTCCCACAGAAAAATTGTTCTAATAAACCCAGAACAATTTGTCCTCATCAGTTCCATTTGTGGAATCCATCCTTGCATGACATTATTACTCTTCTAAAGAAGACTTACGATTTCACAAAATCACATAAAATATTTTCAGTGATGTTACCCATTATAAGCATTACATTTTCAAATGCAGTTCCTGAACAAAAATGGAAAATAACAAAATTAAGTGCAGGAAAAACTTCAAATGTAGTTACATGCCTAAAATACAGACTAACATAAGGACATCTATTCCTCAAGATAATTAAACAAAACTGGGTTGCTTAGAGGAAACAAAGTCATATTCCAACTGGAGCCCAATTCCAATGCTAAAGAGGAATCCTGTATATATCATGTTAGAGTTTAACAATTCTTTGGCGGTTGATTCTGAATTCCTGAGGATTGAAACCTGAGGAGCTGGACTTAAAGCTAACAGATTTTATTTATACTGCAATTGGGACAAAACCAGGGATCATTACATCACTATTACACCACTTTCATAAATCAACTCTCAGTGGATTTCCTCAAAACTGTGAACATATTCAACTTTAATAGAAATCTAATATTTGAACAGTGGGCATAAGGGTCATCATAAATAAGAACTGATGGCAAATTTAATAATTAATTAATTTTATTTATTGCTTCATTATAAGCATTAATCATTAGTCCAGTAAGACATAACCAAGTTTTTTATCCAGAATAAGTAAGTGAATGCCTGTTAAGTACAAGTCATATTATATTCAAATGCATTTGAAGCATCTTTTAGTAATTACAACTGCTCTATGAAAAAGAAAATTATTTTACATAAAAGAGTAAGCATGGCTTTAATCAATAAATGTGCTGTTAATTATAATTTTTTGGCCTAACTTTGCATTTTTAACCCATTTACATGGACCAGGGGAATGAAAAATAGATTGATTTTTTCCATTAGTTGCTAAAATCACTGCTCTCCTCAGGTACCACTAATAAAACAGGTATCAAGCTGTGGAACATATTTTATCTACTAGCAACAACACCTGGTCTCTTGGCAAATACCAGGTGAAGCTTTGGTGGCATTTGAGAGCTATTTTCTAGGTTGTATGATACGGTTAGCAGGCAGCTGGATCTCTTGATCATCTTGAGAATATAAGAAATCTCAGGCCCCCTGCCAGCAAACTTCACACATGCATTTTGCTATGTCAACTGAGAAGCTATTTCCCTGTATAGTCTATCCTATCTTCCCCACACTTTGCTAACTAGTTTATTGTAATAAGGTCTCTTTTCCTATGGCTCAATAACTTAATGAATTTGACATTAATCAGTTTGCAAATCCTCTTTTCTAAAAACACTCACTCATTTTTCCAAGGAGAAAAAGTACAATTTTTTTGTAGACAATAAACTGTCTATATGTTATGGTAGACAGCAATATTTATTGTCAATAATATTTCACTGGATACATTTTAGACTTTTCTCTCCAGCCTATTTTAAACTCATTTTTGTCAACAATTATTATAATGGAGTAAATAATTTTTTAGATTATGTGGTACAGAGAGTAAGATGCATCAATCTGGAAATGATGAAAAGGAATAAACTCCACCAGAAAACTTATAGAATTAATAAACAAATTCAACAAAGTAGCAGTATAGAAAATCAATACCCATAAATCAAATGCATTTCTATACATCAGTGATGAATCCTCTGAAACTGGGAATCAAAGTAACAAAAGAGGTGAAAGACCTCTACAATGAAAACTAAAGAACACTAAAGAAAGAAAGTGAAGAAGACCTTAGAAGGTGGAAAGATCTCCCATATTCTTGGATAGGAACAACTAATATTGTCAAAATGGACATACTACCCAAAGCTCTATACAGATTCAATGCCAATTAAAATCCCTACGATGTTCCTTATAGAAATAGAAAAAGCAATCATGAAATTCTTTTGGAAAAATAAGAGACCCAGAATAGCCAAAGCAATCCTTAGCAAGAAGAGTAAAGCAGGAGGCATCACAATACACAACCTTAAATTATAAATACAAAACTATAGTAACAAAAATCACATGATATTGGCATCACAATAGACATTTAGACCAATGGTACAGAATAAAAGGCACAGAGACAAACTCACATAAATACAGTTATCATACTAGACAAAGGCACCAAAAACATACAGTGGAGAAAAGATAGCCTCTTCAAAAAATGGTGCTGGAAGAACTGGAGATCCGTATGCAGCAAAATGAGAATAAATCCTTATCTGTCACCTTGCACAAAATTTAAAGTGGATCAAGACACCACTTTAAATTTAAATTTAAAGTGGACCAGACACCTTGTGCCTAATAGAGGAAAAAGTAGGCCCAAATCTTTATCATGTCAGCTTAGGCCCCGACTTCCTTAATAAGACTCCTAATGTGCAAGACATAAAATCAAGAATTAATGGGATGGAATCAAACTAAAAAGCTTCTTCTCAGCAAAAGAAAAAATTGGTGAAGTGAACAGACAGCCTACATTTTGGGAGCAAATTTTTGCCACACGCACATCAGATAGAGCACTAATCTTCAGAATATAAAGAACTCAAAAAACTTAACACCAAGGAAAACAAACAACCCAATTCATAAATGGGCCAAGGAACTGAGGAGACACTTCTCAGAAGAATTATACATTCGATCAACAAATATATGAAAAAATATCAACATCTCTAGTAATTGGAGAAATGCAGATCAAAACTACTCTGAGATTTCATCTCATTCCAGTCAGAATGGCAGTTATCAAGAATACAGAGAACAATAAATGTTGGTGAGGATGTGGCAGAAAGGGGACATTCATACATTGCTGGTGGGACTACAAACTGGTAGAACAACTCTGGAAAGCAGTTTGGAGATTCTTTAGAAAACTTGGAATGGGACCAACATTTGACCCAGCTATCCCACTTCTCCATCTATACCCAAAGGACTTAAATGAGCATACTATAGTAATGCAGCCACATCAATGTTCATAGCAGCTCAATTCACAATAGCTAAACTATGGAACCAACCTAGATCCCCTTTAGTAGATGAATGGATAAAGAAACTGTGTTATGTATATACAATGAAATATTACTCAGCATTAAAAGAGAATAAAATCATGGTGTTTGCAGGTAAATGGATGGAGTTGGAGAATATCAAGCTAAGTGAAGTAAGCCAATCCCCCAAAATTCTCTGATAAGTGGATGTTGATCCATAATAGGGAAGGGGTGGGCATGGGAAAAATGAAGGGACTTTAATTGGGCAAAGAGGAGGGGAAAGGGGTAAGATATGGGAGCAGAAAAGATGGTGGAATAAGATGGATATTATTACCCTAGGTACATGTATGAGTGCACATATGGTGTGATGCTACATCATGTACAATCAGAGAAATATAAAGTTGTGCTGCAATTGTGTACAATGAATCAAAATGCATTCTTCTGTCATATATAGCTAATTAAAATAAATAAACTAATTTTTAAAAAAGACTAGATACACCCAACAGAGTAGTAATTCAATTCTAAAACCCAGATGATAAATTTTAAAGGATTAACAAATTTCTATTATCTTTCAAATGGGTAGTTTTTCAAATGATGTTCAGGAATGTTGCTTTATAAATTTGTGGATATTTAAACCCAGCTGACCACAAAAAATAAAAAGTGAGACTTAATGAGACCATGTATGAAAAATCATTTAAAGCTATAAAGGCTAAAATTTTAAATCTTTGGGTTTGTTTGTTTTGTTTTGTTTAAGGGCTGGAGATCAAGTCCAGGGACTAACACATGCTAAGTATGCATTCTGCCATTGAATTATATGACCAGCCTAAAATTTAATATATTTTAGAAAATATTATTCCTTCTAGAAATTGTTGCTTTTTATTTTACCCTGTTCTGGCATTACTCAAAAAGGAAAACTGCCAAAATAATTAGAGGCCACCTATCGACCATGTCCCACACAGGCAAGGAAATGGGTTTCCCTTCAGAGGAATGGGCTGGCTGAGAAATAAAAACTAAGGAAAATAGTACGGCAAAAAAACCACAGAACAAGAGACAGACCAGTCCCACCCCTCCCTTCGGACACTCCAGCAAGGAGCCTGGGGCCCGCCATAGCAGAGAGGTGACATCACCAGAGTTCCGCCGACAGAATTCCTTCCCAGCGGAATCCACGTTAGCAGGTG
The DNA here is from genome assembly GCF_001458135.2 of Marmota marmota marmota. Taxonomy (NCBI): domain Eukaryota; kingdom Metazoa; phylum Chordata; class Mammalia; order Rodentia; family Sciuridae; genus Marmota; species Marmota marmota. The sequence goes on from NW_025999853.1 coordinate 27,876,911, forward strand.
TGTGACTCCCACCCCCCCCAGATACAAGCAGCCAGGAAACCTCGGGAATCTCTCCGGGGGCGTGTCTGTAGGGAAGCAGAGGGGATTCCGGATCCCCACCTCCCCTTAACACCAGCGGCGACACCCAAGATCTTAGCCGCCAGTTTCTGGGGGCGTGCCCACCAAAGGGGTCCGGAAAAATTAAACTGTTGGTTCCCAGATCACCCCACCACAGCACTGGGGCTTAGATGAATGACAGAGAGGGTGTTCATTGTTCGGGATATAGGACTCGCGGTGGGGCTGCAAGTGTAATCAGATCCTTGGGGAACCGCCTCCAGTGAACAGGACCT
>NW_025999853.1:27879157-27894587 GCF_001458135.2 Marmota marmota marmota
AGAGGATAGGAAAGGTAGCAGAACACGACAGTCACTAGTATGGCAATATGTAAATCAATGGATGTGTAATTGATGTGATTCTGCAATCTGTATATGGGCTAAAAATGGGAGTTCATAACCCACTTGAAGCAAAGTGTGAAAGATGATATATCAAGAACTATGTAATGTTTTGAACAACCAACAATAAAAAAAAAGAAAGAAAAAAGAAAAGAAAGGGAAAAGGTTGACATTTCCAGGAAGATGTTAATAATTCTACATGTACATGAAGTTTTCTCAAAAGTTGAAGTCCAAGTGCCAGAGTCATAAAGAAGATGCCACCCAAACAGTGCAAACTGGGGAGTCTATAATAAGCCTTCTCTGATGAATCAAACTAAAATTTAGTTCTTTCCAATTTCAATATAACTTCTATCTATTATGTGATTTAAAGGGATAAGCTTGTATTAAACAGCTTCATGTATATTAAAAAAAACAAACAAACAAACCACAGAACACAAGTATTTTCAAAGAGGGGACAGAGATGTGCAAAGCTGATCAGACAGGTCCAGCTTCTAACAAAGAAAGGAGCCTGTGTTTGCTTTATTTAGAAATTACAGAAAGTTCTTCACTAAAATAGGTTAGAGGTAGGGGCAGGTAGGCTACTCAGTTCCTAAAGGTTATGCCCATCACTGGTGCTGCACCGGACCTTCTAGCAAAACTGAGGGAAGTTCATATGCATTGGGCAATCTATCCAGGGGGACTGCCATGGGAAATTTCCAATGCCAGATCTACCCCTTCCTTGGATGCAATGCTGAAAAAGGTTTTCACGCATTTCAGGGATGGCTTTCCACAGTCACCATCAAAATCCCCTTTAAAACAATAAAATGGAGCTGAAAGAGAGATAAAAACCATAACTTCTGTTTTCATTGATTTTTAATACTCACTTTTTTTTAAGAAAAATGAGTATGAATATTTTAGTCAGGTATCATTTTGCCATTCATTAATCTAACCTTTAGATCTATAATTTGGTCTAAAGCCTCCCAAAATATTAAGATTATACAGTTTTCAAATTTCTGATTATTTATATGATATAGAAAAAAAAGAACTACACAGTTTCATATTCTCCAGACAGTTTATGAGAGGTTGGAAGGTAAAACATATGAAAGGTTATGTTTAAAAGGAGATTCTTCATTATGTATGTTAGTTTGTGAATAAAATAAGATGAAAAGGCATTTCTGTTTCTTGTTTGTGGTCATGTGTTCCAAGTAATGATAATTACAATACAAAGGAGAAAGAAACCCTTTTCAGCTTCTGAAAACACATAAGTCTTATTTAAAAAGTCAAATCGTTATATTCTAAGTAAGCAAAATTACACTCAGCATTTTAAAAATGATTCTGAAATACCATGCATGAGGTAAGAATACATATTCAACACCAGTGCTTGCCCTGATTCACAAGCTTGCTACATTGAGTCTTTTCAATCTGTCACTGCTTTTTTATACGTGCCTATACTCTATCTACCTTGTAAGTAAAAGCATTATGTGATCTAACATATTCTCAGAAAAGCCGTATATTCTGCCAATATACTCTTCTGGAGGTTTTTATAGGATCAATCATAATCCTTAAAATCTTCTGGAGAATTTAAACAACATCCAGGTGGGAATCACACTCTAAGCTCCAAATAAAGACATGAAAATGAATTCTATCTCAGAAGTGAGGAAAAAAAGACAATGAGCAGGTGGGATTTTTTTCTTTTTTGAGCACTTAGAATGTTTATGGTATTTAAAGATTTTCATTTCTACAAGTCAAAATAAAGGGTGAGTATTAGTCACAGAGTAGTCACAGAGAGTCCTTTAAGTATTCCAGCTTAATGAGCTGCTTTTGAAGAAAAACCGCAAAAATGTCATAAATGGGAACATTAAATAAGACAAAAAACATGTCAATATGAAGTGTTGTGTGCAGTTTGAGTTAGAGCAACTTGAAAAACACAATTGGAAAAGTAGACATTAAGTGGGAAGAGGCAGGAAAACTGAGATGTGTGGTTAGATTATGAGCTTTAGAGTTTCATTCTAAGAATGTGTGTGTGTGTATGTGTGTGTGTGTGTGTGTGTAAATGTATCTATAAAAATCTGGAAGGCAAATCTTAAAATACTGTAGCAATAAAAGTTTGTAGTACATGACAAAACTTCATACTTTCCAAGTTCAACCCCTCTATTATTCTATAATAAAGGCTTCTATAAATATATACATATAAGCATACACAAATGGATATTTATTTGCATATATAAATATAGGTGTGGGCTGGGGTTGTGGCTTAGCAGTAGAGTGTTCGCCTTCCTCATGCGAGACCCTGGGTTCGATCCTCAGCACCACATACAAAAATAAACAAGTGAAATAAAGGTGTTGTGTCCAACTACAACTAAAACTAAATATTTTTAAAAAATATATACATGTATGTATTCATGTGTATGTATATATGTCTATACTTATGAATACATGTTTATATGTTTATATATATGAACGTGCATGTGTGTATGTGTTGGAGTATTATGTGTATTTCTATTCAGCCTGACAAGTTGAAAAGAAAAATAAAGGAAACGGGAAGTAGAAAAAGAAATCCATTACCAAATGATGGTTGGAGTTAGAGAATTAAGAAAAAAAAATGGAATGGCTCTGATGTGCTTAAAAATTTCTACACAACAAGGCTGGGACTGTAGCTCGGTGGCAGAGCTCTTGCCTAGCATGCGTAGGACACTGGGTTTGATCCTCAGCACCACATAAAAATAAACAAATAAAATAAAGGCATTCTGTCCATCTACAACTACAAAATTAAAAAAAAAAAATTCCACACATCATCAATCATCTTATTCTGATAGTGGCGTTATTCATAGCATTTCCTCTTTGTAGAATGAGTCTCCCTGCTCCTTCTCTGAACCTGATTAGTTCCCATTTTTTCACACAAATATACAAAGACACTGCAAAATACTACCTCTCTTGGGAAGCTGTTATCCCACCCGACTGTGCTGCACTTCTCTCTGCCCTGTGCCACAGTTCCCAAGGCCAGCATACCTCATCAGAGCAACACAGTGCTGTGCCTCTTACCCCATTCAGCACTGTGAGGATAATGCCTTTGCATCTTCAGTACTATCTGGCACACAACAGTCGTTTAGTACATTTATTGACTGAATGAATGAATGAATATGGGAGTGAATAAACAAGTGTGAATGATAAAATTCTTTAAAACATACTTTTCTTTATTCAGGAAAAATATCCTTTGAAACTAGTAGAACCCAGTGAATTATCTAAGAGGAAATGGAATGTTTCCATTTGGGGTATTTCATCAAATATAAAATCTCTTGCTGCAGGCTTTTGGATGATTCTGAAACTATCTCCCTGGAAGATGCTGTAGCAGCTGTATAATTTTTTATTGATCTGAAGAACTATGAGATAAGGAGGGAAGATGTAGCAAGTTCAGCATTTTAACTGTAAGAATTGTACCACAGATTTTTTTTAAATCCACTGCTTTTATTTTACTCCTTCTCACTTGTTCCCCCCAGGGTGGGGAATATGAATAAGTCCGCTAACAAATAGGAATAAAAGTTACATAAGTTATGTAAATGTACAAAAGTACAAAAAGCCTTATCTATCACCTTCCTGTCGTGCCTCCTTTTGAATCCTATCCTTCTGGTTGCTTTCCCATGTTTTCCTTTGGCAATGAACTTTTTGTTGTTGTTATCACTGTCCCTCCACGATATCAAGCTGGAAGAAGATAAATATGACCATCACTAAATCTCCCACTTCCAAAAGAAGAGCCATCCAGATGAGGGATTTTTTATTTTATTGTTCAGTGCTTTGAATGATGTTGAATATAGACTCCAAAACCAAATAGAATAGAAGTCCACAACAAAACCAAAATGCATGCAAAGTAGCTCAGCTGTGGGTGCTGGAATATTTGCTGCAGCTAACAGATTAACCTGTCATACAGCCTCCTGACAACTCCAGAGTTGGCAGACGCAGAAATGCAAATATGAACTGAATATATATGCAAATTCCAACCAAAGAACAGACTATCTTATGTGTGCCTTATATGCCTATGAGAAATAAGGATTTTTAAGCAGAATATTTTTATGCAGTTTGGGTTAATTAGTCAGCTTTCCATCACTGTGACAAAACACCTGAGAAAAGTAACCTGAAGTAATAAAGGGGTTTTTCTGGCTCAGAGACTTCAGTTCACAGTAGTCAGTTGCATTGCATTTATCCTGTAGTAAGGCAAAGTATCATAATGAAAAGGGCATGGTAGAACAGAGCTGCTCATCTCTTGGCATCTGGGAAGTATGGAAGAAAGAAGGGGTCCAGGGCCAAAATATACTCTTCAAAGTCACACTCCCAGTGACCCACCTCTTTCAACAAGACCCCATCTCCTAAAGTTTCCAGCCCTTCCTAACATTACTACCAGTTTAGAGATGATTCTGAAATTACCTCTATAGAACCACAAGCCGGGGACAAAGCCCAAAACACATGAGCCTTTGGAGGACGTTCCAGATGCAAACTGTAACAGGCTCACAATATTATTATTTCTTAGGACGATCAAAGATGAAAAGAAACTATGATGTCATGAAATTTATATCTAAATGCATATCCCTACAGGTGTGTTCATCTTTCCTGTACTTCTACTCTAGAGATCCCAACATTAATATTTCAGATACTAATAATCTTGATTGAAATGAGAATAGTATGAATAAAGAGGAGTCTGAAGAGTAAACAAGTAAGCAATTATTAAATATATCCTAAGGATCTACCAGCGACAAATTTTAAGGTTAGTGTCATAGTGTAATCAAAGTGTGAAATACATTCTAAGACGTATAACAATATGTGTAAAGTGGATTAAAATAAGTGACATAAAGGTCTGTTGGCAATATATAATATCAAAGCAATTGCAATTCTAAGGTTCACTGCAGGAAAGAAAAGCATGTCTCAGGAACACTGGGAAATAATGACCTTATTTTGCTATTCTGAATGTTACACTTTGCAAAACCCACTCATTTCCGTAAGTTAAATACCAGCCCATTACAGCGATGTCCCATGAATGTTTATCTCAAGCTTCAGATGTACAGCCTCAGACTCTCACGTTCAATACTGACTGGGCATCTCCATATTAATGTCCCCAAAACACATCATACTCAATACATTCAAAACCTCCTGGTTTCCCCACCCCAAACCATTCTACTCTGTTTCTACTTCAGTAAATATTCAAAACCACCCTTCTCTCAGTTTCAAAGTCTTGAACTTCCCTCTCTCATTTTTAATCTCAAACAAAATCTGATTCTTCCCTAAAGTGTACTGTCATAAGTAAATTCCTAAACAGTCTGAAACAATAATCCCCATTGCCTCCACTGTGTGCAGTCTCCTACCTTTTCAACAAATGAATCACAGTCTGTCTTGCATTACCTATGTGCGTGCATATCTGCACCCTACTAGATTCAAGGGACTGTGTTTTACTCATGGTCTATCTGTTCCAGCACAGAATGAGCACTTAATACATGTACATTGAATTGAGCCAAATTCAATATATATAAAGAAATCTCAAAGCAATTAAAGCCTTCTCCAACTTATAAAAATAAACAGTCTTCAGGATGGTCTGTTAGGAGGAAAAGGATAGAGGGAGATAAAAACACATGAAAGGACCTTCATTTAATCACTGAAGGAATCCTGAAACGAACTTGACTCAGAAAACCTGGGGTGGCCAGGATCCTTCCTTATTGGAAACCAACACTCTTCCACACGTAATGCTCTCTATACCACTTTTATCTTTTTTCTTTTACCCTGGCCGAGTCAGCTTTGAATACTGACAAGCTCTTCTTATACAGATTCTAATCCAGGTCACAGTGAATCTCAGAGTGATTTATTAAACTCTTGAGGTGGCACAAAGGTTTTTGTGTGAGGTGGGGGCTTTTTTTCTTTTTTCTTTTTTCCAAGATTCCTTCAAGCTTTTAAGAAGCTATAGTGTTGTTATTGTTGTTGTTGTTTTCTCTGTTCTTTGTTGTTGTTGTTATTTTTAAAGTCTGATAAGTTGTACTATATTCTCAGGTTCAGGAATTTCCGTTCATGTTGATACATTTATATTACTTTATATTAGATTAAAACTTTGCTGTACCCCTTTTATTTTATAGCCAAATGTTCAGATGGAACTCCATCCTGATAGTAAAATGCAAAAAGTAGAGGGGGAAAATTGTGTTCAATCATTTGGTCTGCTCAAGCAAACAAAACTGCAATATGGAGAAATATTTACTTTACAAATGACTAGAGTCGTAAAGAATATCACACAATTTTGATCCTAAATGATAATTATCTTCATATGCATAATATACACATACACATGTATGCATTTGACAAAAAAAAATTGTTAAGCACTATGTAATAAAACATGGTCTCTATCCTCACAGAGAATATATTCCTTTACCAAATGTTTTCCTTTTCACAAGCAAGGTTTGTGTGGAATATCTTAAATTTCCTTCTTAAAATGTAATCTAATAGATTAGACTAGTTTAATATAATTAGGAGATTATGTTTTCAGAACTCTAAAGTTACAGAGATGTGATGATAATAGAGACCTCTATCCTCTGAGATGAGAATGATTGCCAAGGTCTCTTTCCCCACTAAATTCTATGATTTGGTAAATATTGAAACCTCTAAGGAGGATACATCAGAAAGATAATAGCAGAAGCCTTTATGAAGTTGTATAAATAAACAGTATTACTTGAAGATACAAGGCGAGTAGTATTGGTTGATAGCTGACACATTCATAAATATTGATATTTTTAACTTTACTTTGTGAAAGCAAGTTTCATTGTAAACAGATATTGAAACATCAAGTGTCTTCCATATTGTAAATCAAATATTTCAATACTCTAGATAAACTGCCTCTTATTAAACTGTCCAGGCCAATTCTTTAAAAAATCACATTTATAACAAAGAACTGAATTCTAGATCGAAAATAAATTCCATAATATAAAATCTCTCAATATAAATAAATAAAACATATTTCATTTAAACATATATTTCCTCTGGGTTTGATCCCCAGCACCACAAAAATAAATACACACAAACATACATAAGATATATTTTACAAAGTTTTACAAATACCCATTGATAGTCAATTAAATACATGTTAATTTTAGTAAATTACGAAGTCCATTGTGTATTGCTGACATTTGAGAAGATTTGGAAGAAATAAGGATAAAGCATTTGACATTAAATACAATGAATGCTTTTGTATATTTAGAGTTAAGCACAAAATTTATTTAAGATATTAAGTAATGATGTCTAAACATCAAAGCAGAGTCTAGGACATTTTTTTTTAAAGAGAGAGTGAGAGAGAGAGAGAGAGAGAGAGAGAGAGAATTTTTTTAATATTTATTTTTTAGTTATCGGCGGACACAACATCTTTGTTTATATGTGGTGCTGAGGATCGAACCCGGGCCTCACGCATGCCAGGCGAGCGCGCTACCGCTTGAGCCACATCCCCAGCCCCTAGGACATTTTTTATAGATATTCACAGTACAAAGGAAAACTGCTGCTATAGATAGTTATCCCTAAGAGAGCGAATACCTTAGGTAACCCAGTTGTTCCAGATGTGTAAAGTATATACAGTGGGTGTTCTGAAAGGACAGGAACACAGTCATGTGATTGGGCTTTCGCCATTTCTTCCTCCCAGTCAAGATCACGACCTGATACCAAAGGAACTGTCTCCTACACAGCAAAATATAAAAATAGACATTATGAAAAGAATATTAAATCAAAGGAATAGAAAGTAGCTAAATCTATAGGAGTGTGAGCATCTGACTGAAACTCTACTGGCATATAGCACCACACACTTAATTTATGAATAGAAAATCTCAAGGTTCTTGGTGAAGATTAATGTTTATTAAAAAAATCCCAGTGGTTTAATGTTTGCTTCAAATGAACTGACACAATGAATATATTTTATTCAAATCTAGGGATACCCTTAAGAAACTGAATCAAAGGCAGTTAATTTTCATCAACACTCAGAGCTTAATTAACTCAGAGGTTCATGTTTCCAAAGATGTATCTACATTAACAGCTTATAAACTAAGTTCTTATTTTTTGAATCCTATTTCTTTTACTTTGGAAGTTCTGTCTTCACAATGAAATGTCAAATAACCCATTAAAAGTTCTCTTTATACAAGGGAATTTAAGAGGAATATTGTGGCCACCTTTCCAAATGAGAGCATGTCAGATGATCTTCTGGAGTGGTGAAGAATTCTACTTTTTCAAGAACAAAAATTAATTATTAAAATTAATGAGTGTATGTGACATATCTAAAAGACTATCCAAGTTTTCCTTATCCTAGGTCATTAACTGATGTAGAAATCAATCTCTTTCTTTCCTTCCTTCCTTCTTTCCTTCTTTCCTTCATTCTTTTGTTCTAGGAAACAAGACTCTTTGTTGTAAACTTTGTGATAATAGATTCAAGGGTTAAACAGATACACCTTTAAATGAAGAGATTGTCTTTAAAAATAGCAGCCATGAAATGGCCAGATAGATAAAGAGCAAGGAAATAGTTTATGGAAGAGTTACTGTAATGAAGAGCTATCCAAGTAGAGTTAAGACCCATTAGGTAACTTGTTATTTTCTAAAACACTAACTTGAATTCAAGATCACATATCAGGTGAAGTTTGTAATTGATAAGCATGATAGCACAGGCACAACCAAGCTATACATCCCTTGGTAAATCTAGAGGGATTCACCAACTAGAGATGTATACAATCATTCGCTTCATCAAGGTGATTACTAAGTTAAGCCAAAAGACTCTGAGAGACTTAGAATAGAAAGACAAGACACTTCTATTTTTCAGGCTTCTTCATACATTAATCAGGGCTATAAAATGTGGTTATATGTTAAAGTAGGTACATTTACAAATTAATGTGTCTATATAATATTACAAATATAATCCCTATATGAATAAACCCATGTAGAAATAATCTGAATTGATCCTTCATGAAGGTGATATTTCAGTCCCACTTGGCTTCTCTGGGCCCACTCTAATTGGCACTAGCTGGTGCCATTTAGAAAAACAAAAATAGCTAACTATGAGCAAATCATGTTTTCATTTCTTTTCATGCATCACATAAAAACAACTAATTTCAAATTATCAAACCTTTGACATCATAATTACACATCTATAAAAATCATCACACTGACAAAATGAAAAATGTGAATTGAGTGATCACAGAAATAATTATAGATACATAATTTTTATAGGCCACTATTGAAATGAGGGCTCAAACGGATGGTTGTTCTAAAGACTAAGAAAAAAAAAAGGTGTGAGTAAAAGAGACATGACAAAATGAAGAGAGAGAAAAATCAATATTTAGCTTTTACATATATGCATTTACTTTTACAGACATGACTTTCCTAGTTGTTATAATTCCTAAAAGGTGGTACTGGAGGAGCATCAGGGGTGTCTGATGTGATATTCCTTTGATTCTGTCATGCTTGCCTGAGGTTCAGGAGTAGTGCCAAGTTTTTTACCTCCCTGGCAAAAAATGTAATCCTGGTTAATGAGCTACACCGCCCAGGCTCATAATCTGTTCCTCTCTAAACTCAAAGCAAAGCTAATCCACTGGGTTTAATTACTGCCTGAACCGTAGGTCTCGTATACAGGACAAGAGACCTTCAAAGCCCTCGTCCATGTCACAGTGGAGGAAAGAGTCTAGAGAAAAAGGGAGAGGGAGAGAGAGAGAGAGAGAGAAGAAAGATAGTTATCAGGGAGGAGTAAACAGAGAGCACATCTCTATTTAAGAGGGAAAAAAAGAGACTTGTATTTAAGAAAAAAAAATCTTGAGTAGAGAACATTGATATGCACAAAGATACATTTATAGAGTAAAATAAATAGCATATATCTTGTTGGTCCAAAGTCATTAAAACCAGAGTTCAAATTTTGCTATACCACTTACTAGCTGGACTTTAACTGCTTCAGTTTCCTAAAATGGGGCCAGTAATACGATCTAGTTTGTTGATTTATAAGAATTAAATAAGAAAAAGCATTTGAAAGTTGCTAGCATTGAGTCCTGCCCATCATAAGGTCTTCACCCTCTGTGAATTCATACTCTATGTGTGGGAACAGTACCCTACATCACATAAACACACTTTTGTGTGTGTTTCTGTCATTCCTTGAACATCCCTTTACCCAAGCTTTCTTAATTGCTCACTTTGAATTTCTTAATTTAAATGGCAACAAAGCCTTTTTTAAAGATATGCTTGTGGTCCTCTGAAAGAAATTTAAATTTTTCTTCAAGACAGTAAGAACATTAAAATCATTGAGTGCAGCAGTTCATGAACCACAGACTACTAAAACTTTACCCATGAATTTAATGTACTAATGGGAATTGCTAGGTGATAATCAAAATGACATAGTTCTAACACTCTTTGTTCTCATATCGTGTCATTTAAGTACTTTCTGTAGATAACCTCTCAAGAGCTCCATAAAATTGTACATGATTCTTTGCACCCTTGTAATTTCTCCTCTGCAAAAATGTTTTAATCTGTTAAGAACCCAATTTGGTATTTCTGGCCTAAATGCTTGTCTTAATTTAAAAAAAATATTTTGCATACAAATTAATCACACCTCTCCAATAGGCAGCACCGTGGAGGGATGAAGCACAGGGTCATGAAGCCAGTGTCCAAATCATGACTCTTGCACTTACTAATCAAGCAAGGTACTTGTCTCTAGATCCACTGATTCTCCTTTAAAATAGGAATTGCAGTATCATCTAACTGATAGTTATTGGAAATATTTTTTAATTTATCTACTAAAAGAATATCTTAAAAATCAAATGATAGGCAATTAGTGTCCATTAGTATATACGTTATAAAATTTAAAGCAAGAAATGATGCCACACTAGCACTATACATAGAACCTAATCCATGAATATTACAAGTATTTATCTGTTTCAACTTTTTTATTTTAACCTACTTTTCACACACAAAAAAAGTAAGTACTTTTTTATATCTTTTCTCCCTAGAAATAGCAACCACATTCAGGAGATATATATATATATAAATATATAGATATATAGAGATATATAGATATATAGATATATATCAGGACATATATATATATATATATATATATATATATATAGTTTTTGGATGAAGTGTCTCTTTCAAAATGGTCAAAACTAGAACCATCCTTAACACAGTAACAAAACAAGAATCAAGTGAAATATTCAAATTACCATATTCGGACGATTATAAATGAGAACTTTGTCTGGTGTGTGTTGACCTATTCTTAGCGCTTCTTCTAGAAGAGGTATGTACTCTACCTTCCTTCCAGGTTCAATGCCAAATGATGCTGTAACAACCACCTTGGGCTAAAATTAAAAAGAACTGGAATAAGAATTAAGAAAGCTTTAACAATCCCAATTAAAGTAATCACAATATTTCAGGTGCAGACTGGCAGTTTTAACATTTCTAAGGAAATGTTTGAATGATTCTGTTCTCTGTTGAATAAATGACCTGAAAACCAATACACTCTTTTTAAAAATGTTATAGACCTAATCCTTTTCACATAAATCTCACTTACCTGTTGAAAATTACACACTTGGTGATACTTTGGACTCATAAAAACAAGCTGTACAAAATATCTTCTAAAGAATTCATTAAGCCAGGTGGATGTGCTAAGATCCACTGAAATGTACACCTTAGGGGCCCTCAGTTGTGTGTGTGTGTGTGTGTGCACGCACACTCATGGACACACACACACACACACACACACATAATATCATAAGAGCTGGTTTTGAGGGAGGCTTCAGCATTTCCTACCTGGAAAGCACCAACCCAATTGTAATCAGAAAGCACTTCTAAGGCTTTCTATATGAATCTCTTCTACATGCCTAGAGACCACAGGAGGACAGGATCTGGTTCTCCCATAATCTTTTTACCATTTTTATTCTCATTCTAAAGACAAATTCGTGTTCACAAAACATTACATTTGTAATTTTATATTATTTTTCACAAAAGAATTCCCAAGTAATTTAAATATCAAGCTCCACAAAGTTTGGACATGCCCCTATTAATACGATACCCTCCAAATTCTCCTTTACCTGACAATTTGCTAGTCACTTTTATTTTTTTAAATTCATTAATTTATTTATTCTAATTTGTTATACATGAAAGCATAATGCATTTCAATTCACAGTACACAAATAGAGCACAATGTTTCATTTCTCTGCCTGTACACAAAATATCACACTATTTGTGTCTTCATACATGTACCTAGTGTAATAACATACATTTCATTCCACCATCTTTCCTATCCCCATTCCGCCTCCCTTCCTCTTTGTGCTATCCAAAGTTCCTTCACTCCTCCTATGCTCCCCCAACCCCCATTATTGATCAGCATCCACTTATGAGAGAAAACATTTGGCCTTTGTTTTTTGGAGGATTGGCTTATTTCACTTACTATGATATTCTCCATTCCTATCCATTGACCTGCAAATGTCATGATTTTATTCTCTTTTAATGCTAATATTCCATTTTATATATATCAGTTTCTTTATCCATTCCTCTATTGAAGGGCATCTAGGAGGTATGCAGGTATAGCCAAAGTGTCCCTGGTAGGGACTGTAGTTAGGGTTAATCTCCCTTCTTTGTTACATGCTGGGCATGCCTCAAACATCTGTCTATAATGAACGATTCTTTAATCTCCAATACTGCTCAGTAAGTAGTTCAAGGCCAAGTCTGGATGTCATTTATCTTCTGTGCCTGTATAGGTCTATCATTCCACAAACTCTCAACAAAAATTGTAGGACTAAATGAAAATTTTCATTAATTTGCAGAAACAAACATTTTTATTCTTTTAAATGTATTGCTTCTTAACCAAAAAATCCAAACCAAAGGAGATATATAATAAATGATTCAAGAAACAGCTAATCATTTCATGGTATTACATTTACTCTTGAATTATGATTTCTGGTTATAATATATTTAATCTATGGAAAGTTTATACTGTGCTAAATATATACATATATAGTACTCTTTGCTTCTTGAATATCATTTAGTATTCATGGAACTAAGGCTCAGTGCAGTTACAAAGCTTGCCCCAGGTTACAAGGGGTAGAGACAGAAATGGGGCCAGTTCTTTGTGATTGAATAACCTTTCTCTTTCCTCTATAGCAAAATGATTTTTAAAAGAAAAGCAAAGGAAGAAAGAAAAGAAAAGAACTCTTATTTCCTTTCATTGTATTTTTAAAGGTAGATATTTGAATATAATTCGCACTTTAATATCTATAATACTTACAAAAATAGTTCTAGTTAAAATTCCATAAAATTAGGATTCTGAAAAAATTAAAATCTGCTACATATCAAGTTAAGAACATATATAGAATGTATCAGAACTTGAATAATTTAATAAAGTCAAAATTAGACTACTCTGTAAAAATAATCCCTTTTGCATTTTATTGACAACTTTTATTAGAGGTTTTATTGGGTCTAGACTGACATTTTAGAATATATCCTTTTCATCTTTGTCTGTTAAAATTTAAAAAAAAATTCTTTAGCCAATTTGTTTGAAAATCAGGACATAAAAATCACAGATTTCAAATATTTGTTTTGTCTAGAAATTTCATAAGCATATCTCTATCTCCATCATCTCTCCTTAAATTTGACCTAATAGTCTTACCCATAAGAGTATGCACGTATTGCCTCTACTTCTTAACAATATTGTACATCTGTTTGTGATGAATAAAAACTCCTCCTGCAGTACAGCATTGGGTAGGTCCTTATTTATGTACATATTTATATATGTGCACATATCTATATATATTTTATATATTTCAATTTCTTCATATCTTATTAGGATGTTTCTTAGAAGAAAATAACATATCCAATATCTTTGTCTAAATGGTGTTTAGCTTTTCTGTAGCTAATAACCTAGAGCCTATAGCTTCCTAAGAGCCCTTACCAACTTCCCATGAACTTACAGGTCAGTGACAGATTGATAAACCCCTCTAGGTTTCTTTCATAAGCAATAACTTAAGGGGGCAATAATAATAATAATAATAATAAAAAGAACTCAGGTACTTAGTCCACAAAACAACTTTCTACTTCTAATACCTTACCTTTTAGCAGATGAATTAAACTATACAAAGCCTCACTCTAGGCTTAGCACTCAGAGGACCTAGAATGCAAGCTACTTCCCTAAAAATACCTTGTCTTCGTGTCTGAAACTCTAAAAGCCAGCCATCTCTTAACTCCTACAAGGACTTTCCTTCCTCAGTCTTACAACTGACATGTTCTGATTTTTTAAAAATTTCCCATTTCTTCAAAAGCAGAACATGTACCAGAGTGTCTCACTAAGGCCTCCAGCCTCACTCCTCATTCCTGTGATACTGCAAAGCTTGTCTCCTCTTTAACATTGCTTAAAACATGACACTCGCCTGCTCATTAACTTCCACTGGTTTATTTACAGGTCAGACAAAACCAGCCTTGGCAAGCTCACTTCTCTCTTTTCTCTGTCATGCCAATCTACTTGTTTCCTCCCAAATGACTTTTGATCTTTCCTGCCAGTAATGCTCGATTCATACTCTTTCCCTGGCTTTTGGATCCTACTACATCATTCTCTTCCACCTGAATCTCAGCCAAGACCTAACTCAGATCTCACTTTTTTTTTTTTTCCACAGAGCCCTCTTCAGCTACCAAAACCAAAAGAAATGTCCCTTCCTCAAAATTAGGGGGTCTGCAAACTATTTCTGTCAAGCTTTATCAGAACACAGATATGCCCATTGATGTACTGCCTGAGGCTGCTTTTGTGCTACAGCAGCAGAGCTGGGTGCCTGCAACAGAGAACAGGTACTACGCAGTGCCTAAAATACTCACTCTCTGGTCACTTACAGGGAAATGTTCACTGACCATTCTAAACTCATAGAATAATAATAATATTTAAATGAATGCTACATCTTAGACACTGTGCTGTTTTAAATACAATATCTTAAGAATATTTTACAAATTATGAAAATTTTTCTCTTAGCATCCCATTCAAACGTGACCCTAGCCCTCTCTGTCCTTAATCATTGGGTTATCACTCCATTCCTAGAAGTATATGGATTTTTAAAAATAATTATGTGCCCACATATTTGATAACTATTATTTTTTATACTTTTCCAAGGTCAGTACCAAGCACATGAAGGGAGCCCAATAAATAAATGTTGAATAAATAAATTAATAATTATTTTTCTTATATGTCTTATATACCGTAGTATATGACAAGATAACTTGAAAGGCATATACCTTATTTTATATTTTACATTTCTTAAAGCACAAAGCACACAGAACTGGCTCAAAAAAGAATGTAAAATTAACAGATAAATGTCAAATAAAAATATTTTCTTTTCTTTTTTTCTTTTCTTTCTTTCTTTTTTTTTTTTTTTTTTGG
>NW_025999853.1:27894600-27944623 GCF_001458135.2 Marmota marmota marmota
TTTTTTTTTTTTTTTTTTTTTTTTTTTTTTTTTTTTTGGTGGTATGGGGGTTGAATTGTGCTTTGAATCCAGGGCCTTGTGCATATGAGGCAAGCACTCTACCAACTGAGCTGCAGGTGGCATCAATATACCAGACCTTAAACTGTACTACAGGGCAATAGTAACAAAAACTGCATGGTATTGGCACCAAAATAGACTTGTAGACCAATGGTACACAATAGAAGAGAGGACATAGAGACATAAATACAGTTATCACATACTAGACAAAGGCATCAAAAACATATATTGGAGAAAACATAGCCTCTTCAACAAATAGTGCTGGGAAAACTGGAAATCCATATGCAGCAAAATAAAATTAAGCCCCTGTCTCTCACCATACACAAAATTCAACTCAAAGTGGATCTCGGACTCAGGAATTAAACCAGAGACCCTGTGCCTAATAGAAGAAAAAGTAGGTCCAAATCTTCATTATATTGGATTAGGCCCCAACTCCTTAATGAGACTCCTATAGTGTAAGAAATAAAATCAAGAATCAATAAATGGATGGATTCGAATTAAAAAAGCTTCTTCTCAGCAAAAGAAACAACCAGTGAGGTGAAGAGAGAGTCTACAGAATGGGAGCAAATACATCAGATAGAGCACTAATCTCTAGAATATATAAAGAACTCAAAAATCTTAACACCAAAAAAACAAATAACCCGATCAATAAATGGGCCAAGGAACTGAACAGACACTTCTCAGAAGATGATATACAATCAATCAACATCTCCAGCAATTAGAGAAATGCAAATCAAAACTACTCTAAGATTCCATCTCACTCCAGTCAGAATGCCAGTTATCAAGAATACAGGTAATATTAAGTGTTGGAGAGGATGTGGGGAAAAAGGTACACTCATACATTGCTGGTAGGACTGCAAATTGGTGCAACCACTCTGGAAAGCAGTATGGAGATTCCTTGGAAAACTTGGAAAGGAAACACCATTTGACCCAGCTATAGCACTCTTTGGTTTATACCCAAAGGGCTTAAAAGCAGCATACTACAGTGATGCAGCTACATCAATGTTTATAGCAGCACAATTCACAATAGCTAAATTGTGGAACCAACATAGATGCCCTTCAGTAGATGAATGATAAAGAAACTGTGGTCTATATACACAATGGAATATTGTTCAGCATTAAAAGAGAATAAAATCAGGGCATTTGCAGGTAAATGGATGGAGTTGGAGAATATCATGCTAAGTGAAGTAAGCTAACCCTCAGAAAAAAAATGCAAAATATTTTCTCTGATAAGTGGATGCTGATCCATAATGGGGATTAGAGAGAGCATGGGAGGAATAGAGGAACTTTAGATAGGGCAAAGGTGAGAGAGGGGAAGGAAAGGGGTATGGAGGTAGGAAAGATGGTGGAATGAGATGGACATCATTACCCTAAGTATATGTATGAAGAAACGAATGGTGTGACTCTATTTTGTGTTCAACCAGAGAAATGAAAAATCATGCTCCATATGTATACTATGAATTAGAATGCATTATGCTTTCACATATAACAAATTAGAATAAATAAATTTTTTAAAATATAAAAGAACAAAAAATTAATTCATGAGGTGGTGCACACCTGTAATCCCAGTGACTCAGGAGGCTAAAGTAGGAGGATTATGAGTTTAAAGCCAACCTCAGCAACTGCGATGTGCTAAGCATCTCAGTGAGACTCTGTTTCTAAATGAAATATAAAATTTGGCTGGGGATGTGGCTCAGCAGTCTAGTACCCCTGAGTTGAATCCCTGGTACTGCCTCCCCCCAAAAAATTTAATTCATGACTTAATGGCTTGGTGGTGAATTTGTTTTACCATTGAATAGCATTTCATCAGATGGATGCATGACACTTTGTTTATCTATCATCTGTTGAAGGATATTTTGGTTGCTTTCAGGGTGTTTTTTTGTTTGTTTGTTTTTTGTTTGTTTTGCTGATTATGAATAAAGCTGCTATAAACAAAAAGAAAAATAAATTTTAAGTACCCCATTTGAAAAGAAGATCAAAAGAAGTAAGAACATTCTTGGATAACTCATCCACAGGTAAATATGGCTATAATATAGGTAGCTACAACCCAATTTCCCCAAAGAAAGCACTTACCTTTGCATGATCAATGCGACTGCTTAATTCTTTGGATGCGAATCCCCCAAATATGAGACTGTGGATGGCTCCTATCCTTGCGCATGCCAGCATGGTATACATTGCTTGTGGGATCATGGGCATGTAGATGACGACAGTGTCACCTTTTTGGATTCCATACTTAACCAAAACACCAGCCAGCTTAGAGACCTGTTACAAAATCAATAGATCAGCAAAGTTTTTCTGTATTATTTCAGTAATATGTAAGTTAAGGCAGAAATACTTGAAGTTGATCATACCCCTGGTAATGGATTTAAAAAGGTGAGAAAACACATATTTGATCATGGGTGATCAAATGGTTTAGATGGTGACAATAATAACAGACATCTGCATCATAATTGATTATTAACCAATCTACTATTATTACATCATATGGACATTATTGCTTACATTTGCCTAATCCTAGGACATCTTTACCGAGCAACTTGTTATGTGTCAGACATAAGGTTTAAAGTTGGGAACATGAATCTGAAAAAGAAAGACACCAACCTGCCCCTGTGGAGCTTACATTCTAAAAGATAATCTGTCAAGTAAAAAGAAAAATAAAATAATGATAAGTTTAGATGAAAGTTGGGTTAACTATTAAAAGAAACAAGTAGATATTAAGAAAGAAAGCACTTCCATACACTTATAAGGCAAACAAGATAGACTCTATTATATTGTTATTACCATTTACAAATAAGATTATTAATTCCGAGAGCTAATGAATTATTAACCTATGATCAGAAAAGTAGTAAGTCATGTATCCAGGATTACTGACATCATATTCCACAATCTCTCTATTGTCTCAAGCCAATTACTTTTTCTTTATAGTTTTTATATGAATTATTTATATAACACAATTTTCTTTTGGACCAAACACTTGAAATTCTTTTTATTTTCAACATTTTTTTGTTAACAAACATACAAACTCTCTTTCCTCTTAATATGTATTTCTGCAATTTCTGATAATAAAGGCAAAATAGATCCTAAGCCCACACATGAGATAATTTGTTGCAAGAAATCTTTCTACAAGCAATTAGAGCAGGCTGTGCAAAGTATGGCAACCCTAAGTAGTTCGATATTCTTTCACTTAAAAATATCCACTATAAAAAAAATGGTTCCTGGAATATAATAAGTTCTCTCTTTATCTCCTCCCTTGTCTTCCTCAGCACTGCTGACATATCATTAAATAAAACAAGACAAAGATCTCTATCTTTCGGGTGCTTGTATTTTAGCAAATGAAATACTTACAAAAAAAACCCCCAAACATGATAAATGCATTATATATATTAAAAGCTATGGGGGGAGGAGAACAGAGAAGAGTAAACAGGGTTGGGAGTGCTGGGTAAGGGGCAGATGTCATTGTCAATGGGACAATCCAGGGAGACTTCAGCAAATAAGTCACACTTTAGCACAGACATGTAGGGTTGAGAATAAGCAGATCTCGGGGGATCAATATTATTTTAGGCAGTGGGAATGAGAGCACAAAAGTATAATAGGGAAGGGGAATCATGGGAGATCCAAGGAGCAGCACAGAGACCAGAGGCAGGAGAATGAACAAGTGAGAAGGCAGCTGTGGATCAGGCGGAGAGCTCAAGGGGCCTGCAGGGGCCCAGGAAGCCAATGGAAGGACTATTGCTTGCCTTTAAATGTGACTGTCCAACATAATGACAGAGGGAGCTTGAGAGAAGGAATTGGGCCACTTGCTATTTGTGATTTCTTTTATTTCACTCAATCTCTCCCACTTTCTGAAGAAGTTTAAGGAATTCTGAATCCTGACCATTTTCCTTTCTTTATTCACTGTCTCTGGGTAGAAGGGGGGAGGTGTGGGCAGGGTTAAGAAAGAGAGAAAGTAAAATACCATCTGATGAAAGAGAGAAAGTAAAATACCATCTCACTGATTTATTCTTCCCTATACTGCAAACTCTGTATTTGAGTGCTATGTTTAAGAACTTCATGGGAGGGGAAGGGAGGGGAAGGGGGGATAGGAAGGTCAGCAGAATAAAATAGACACTAGTATTGCTGTATGTATATACGTGACTGTATACCCAATGTGATTTTGCAACCTGTACACTCAGAAAAATGAGAAATTATACCCCATTTGACTCAAATGTATGGTATGTCAAGATCATTGTACTATCATGTGTAACTGATAAAAAATAAAAAATTAAAAAAGAACTTCAAAATGTCCAACAGAAAATTGCAAGAAAAGTATCCCAAAGAAATATAAATCATAATGGACATCATTAAACAAAGTACATGTATGAAGACTTGAATTGGGTGTCAATATACATTATATACAAAGAGAGATACAAAAATTGTATATATGTGTATTAAGAATTGTAATGCAAAAAAAAAAAGAATAGTGTTACCTTATATTAGGTAGAGGGAAGTGAAAGGAGGGGAAGGCAGGGGATGTGTGGATAAGAAAGATAGTAGAATGAAACAGACATTATTACTTTATGTATATATGTGACTGTATACTCAGAAAAATGGAAATTATATCCCATCTATGTATGATATAACAAAGTATAAAAGTGCATTCTACTGTCATGTATAACTAATTAAAACAAATAAAAAACTTTAAAAAAAGAAATATAAATCATGAACAAATTCTATATGGTGCTCAAGAACCAAGATTAACGCTAGGAAATTATAGCCAAACATTCCAGTGTATATTCCCTGCAGAAAGTGACCATGCTCTGTGATGACATTGATGAGCTCCCAATTTAAGGTAGGAATCTAAAAGAGACAAAGGAAAAAGAGTTTGCTTATTCACAGCTATAATTCTAACACTTTGAATAGTGCCTGTTGTTGAATAAAAATAATCCTCAACCAAGACTCAACCTAGCAATGACCAAGTAGCTTTGTATTCCAGTCTCATTGCCTAGTGTTGAATGTTCTGGAAAATGCCCATACCTCTTCTGTCCTTTGAAGAAATGAAATCAAGAAATTTAAGACCTATTATTGCAACTTATACATCAAAATCATGGGCCATAGGGCAAACATGACCTCAAGATCTATTTAAGTTGAGGCCACATCACATTTTAAAAAATAAGCTGGCATATTAAATTTAGTAGGTCTCATATACACTGTGGTTTAGAGATTGTTTGAGAGCATCCCTCAGGTTCATGTGCTGGAAGCTTGGTCCCCAGTGTGGGAATATGGAGAAGTGCTGAAACTTTCAAGAGGCAACTAAGTCATTGCAGGCATCACCCACAGGAAAGAGTAATGTAGTCCTGAAGAGACTGCAGTTAGTTTCTGCGAGAGCAGGTTGTTATGAAAAGAATATGCCTGGACTCTGACTCTCTTACTTCCTCTCTGTCCATGTGCTCTCTCTCTTTCACACATATTCTTTCTATGATACCATCTACCATGTTTTGATGTAGCAAGAAGGCCCTCACCAGAACCAAGCACTCTGGTGCCATACACATGAATCTCCAAACTTTGAGCTTAATAAGCACTTTTTATGTGTGAAGTATCTAACCTTGGGTATTTTGTGATAGTAACACAAAATAGACTGATACACAAATCTAGAATCATGTTTTCTTGAAAAAAAATGAAAGGTCTAGCACAACCAGGTCAGTGTTCTAGAATGATAAATAATCATTGAAACCTTGTGCTAGCTGAGCATATTGCTATAGAACTACCATTCATAGGGGCGTTTATCATAGAGAATTTGCATTTGCTTTCCAGTCAAAGTTTGAAATCTATCCTTCTACATCCTGTGTATGCATATTTTATGTTGCATGCTTACACCATAGTTCCATAACTGTAGAAAAAATGTAATATGTACCAATAATTGACGTTTCTCTCAACTGATATTTCTTCCATTTATATTATTTGCTCAAGCTTCTCTAGACATCTGAATTATCAACCAGCACCATGAAAACAACTTTGTCAAATTAGGCTGCACCAGTTCTATGAGACCACTAGATGGAGTCAATTTTTCCTTACTTCTTCGAGTTATATTTCAATATTTTGACCATGATATCCACATTAGAGATAGTCTAACAACAAAAGTTTTACATGACTAATATGCATTTCTTTTTTCAGGAGTTTCCAGAGCTAAATTTCACTCCAATAAAAATTCACAATGTAACTTGTAAATTTAGATGGATAGAAAGGGTGATATGCATATAGATAATATATGTAAGAAAATTTATGGGAAAATATAATTCTGGTGAGACTTTTAATAAATGGACTGAGAAAAGACAAGGTATTAATTCATACCAAGAGAAAGTAAATAAGTGTTGATTTAATATCTATTTATTTGAAAATACTTAATGTAAAAATATTAGTTGTTAATATTAAATCTAGAATTGGCTAACATGAGAACCCAGAACAGAACACTTTATAGTTTTGCTCATCAACTTTCCTTCACTGTGACAAAATACTTGAGATAGACAACTTGAAGGAGGAAGGATTTATTTTGACTTGTGGCTTCAGAGGTTTCAGTTCAAGGTCACTTGGATTCATTGTTTCTAGGCCAGGGTGAAGAATATCATGGTGGGTTGTATGTGGTAGAGCAATGATGCCCACCTCATGACAGTCAGGAGGAGAGGCAGAGAGAGAGAGAGAGAGACAGAGAGAGAGAGAGAGAGAGAGAGAGAGAGAGAAACAGGAGACAAGATGTACCCTTCAAGAACTTGACCCCAAGGACCTACTTCCTCCACCTAAGGCCCACCTTCTACAGTTTCTCCCACCTCCCAATTACACCATAAGCTGGACACCAAACCTTCAATACAGGAACTTTCTTAGGAGAACATTCCAGAACCAAACAAAACAATAGATTTTTTTTTCTGAGATGCAAAAGAAATCATTTAGACTATATGTAGGCAACACAGAGCTATAAGATGAAAAAAACTGGAAGTCCCAGTCACCTAAGAGTGTATAATGATCAAACAAAGTTCTTTTGAACCTTCAACAAAAAAGGACATTCAATAGTGCTATGTCAGAGTTTAAGGTTCTGGAATTTTTATCAATTTCAGTTGGAAAATTATCAAAGAGAAGAAAAATATATATTATTTTTACCTAATGACATATTCTTATCCTCCCATGGATGTCTGAATGTAGATTTGCAATTTCTATTATCCGAAGGGAAATATTTTAAACTATGGCTTTTCAGCTGAAGGGCAATGTTAAATCATGGACCATTTACCCAATCCATACTCACTTTTGCATCTTCTTATAATTATGTCTTAATGTATCAAAAGTTTGATAGTTTTATATGAGGCACAGACCTCCAAAATCTACTTTCAATCTGCCATCAAGAGCAATAGATATGTCATGCACCCAATATGGGTCATTACACTGCTAGTCTGAGGAGAACTGTGCCGTAAAGGAAACCTGAAGAAAGAAAATGAATGTACATATTTACTTAGTTACAATGCTGTTCCATTCTTCCCACTAGAAATTGTATAAATTAATCACTGTTTTGGTGCTAATTTAAAGACATTTTGTTATGCAAATATCCGATCATTGATTCAACTTTCATAATATATGCTATGGTTCCTATACTAAGGTAAAGTCTGAAGATACAAAAATAAGGAAGATGTGGTTGGCCTTTTTATTTTTAATAATTTTATTTTTTTAAAGAGAGAGAGAGAATATTTAAATATTTATTTTTTAGTTTTCAGTGGACACAACATCTTTATTTTATTTTTATGTGTGCTGAGGATCGAACTCAGTGCCCCATGCATGCCAGGTGAGCGCGCTACCGCTTGAGCCACATCCCCAGCCCTTATTTTATTTTTTATTTTTATTTTTTTATGTGGTGCTGAGCCTCGAATCCAGTGCCTCACACATGCTAGGCAAACATTTTGCCACTGAGACAAAACCCCAGCCCTGTGGTTGGTCTTTAAACCAAAGAAATTTGGAGTCATGGGTGGAGGGAATTACATAAATAAATTATAATGATAAAATAAGAAATGGAGCCATAGAAACATATAACATAAAATGATATACACATTAAACGTTAAACTTGACGAAAGGTGATGTTCTATAGGATAAATTTACACATGCTTCACAAATAGCCAAGTGTGCCCATCTAAACAAACTCATGCTTATAGAAAAATGAAAGAGTATCCAAATTTTAGTAAAAAAATCAGCAATCATGAGCAACCATAGGACAATGTCAAATTAAATTATATGAAAGAGAAGACAAGGGAAGGCATATCCTCAAAAATAATACATTGGAATCCCTTATCTAATCAATGACAAAAAATATAACTAATTTAGAAAACAGTATCTGAAGAAACAGCTTAGTAATACTGGGAATAAAGGACCTGTTTTTGAGAACACGTATAATTTACCATAGAAAGAAACTGAAATATATCTTACTTTTTAAATTTTACATTAATTGTACATTTACTATCTCACATCATACACCCACACCCACACCCACACACACATGCACACACACTCACTTTTTTTTGGCTTTACTTGCACCCTCCAAAAATTCATCAAAACAATCCCAGTGAATAGGTTTTCCTTTAGGCTATGTGCCAACTATGCATCCAGGTAAATATCTATGAGAAGAATGAACTTTTCTAAAACCTGCTCAGAAATTATATTAAAACTATCTTTTTTGAGAGAAAATCTTTCAGGCCTGTGATTATTTTCATACAAGATAAGAAGCTTCTAGGAATGTAATTTTTTAATGACACTGGCAATTTATTAGACCCAAGATTGAAATAACATTTATTTAAACATAATATTCTAAAGTACTAAATCAATTTAATTGTGAAATAGGCCACCTAATAGCAGGAAAAAAACAGTCATGTAATTAAAAGAAGAAAAAATCTTTGCTCAAAATATAAAACCATATCATTTATGTTCAAAAATAAAATATATTACTTATCTAAAAAACAGAAAACAATATAACTATTATATTTAAAAATGGCATTCATTAAATTTTGGAAGAAAATTATAAAATATTATCCTATATTTAAAACAATTATCTGAGAGTAGTCTAGAAAGCATTTACTTGCATGTTTCTTCTTGTCAAATAATTTTCTCCTAATGACAGGCTAAATACTACTACTTAAAACAATTGTTTTTCTCATTTCCATTTCTTCACATGTGGTTTCAATCAATATATGGTCATTTTCAGACTATGTGTTCACAACCAAAGTGAAATGGAGAATTATTTAATTCATTTAGTTCAAGCTTGAAATAATTGCAATTTCAATAATCTTTGTGCTTTCAAAACTAATGTGACTTTCAGACTATATTTCACAGAAAATTAATTCAATCCTATATTTCTCTATGCATATGTGCTTTCATTTCCTTAATATTCATATGTTGAAATTTATAAGTATAACAACAAAATTTCTTAAACCTTAAAAAGAACACCTTGTATATATTAAAACAGTGCTTGCATATATAATAGACCATTGTTGACAGGGAAAATAATCCTATATCAAGGAAAAGTCCAAGGTCTAAAGAATGGAAACTAAAATTGACTGCTATCATTAACACACACCATGACTACTCTGCATGTAATAAAGTAAAAGCATATAGATAAAGAATACTTAAACTGTTGCCTCCTTTTTTTTTTTTTTACCATTTTAACATGTGTCCACACCAGGTATTAATAATTGGGTAATTACGACTTCCTCCTTCTTTCACCTACTTGATAATTTCTGCCAAATGCCCTAATCCTTATGGCAGGTGCCATTTGGCTGACAACTAAAGACAGTTTAGAATGGATACGACCAAAATTCAGCATGAAGAGGGATGTGAGATGGACTTAAACATCAGAAAGAGAATCAATATCAGATAGCCATACAGAGACTTGTTAAAATCTATTGAGTTTAAACTCTTCCTGTGAACAATGTTGCATTAGTCAGCTTCATGTGAGTAAAACAAAATACCAAAGGCAATTAACTTATAAAGAGAAAAGGTCTATTTTTGTCTTTAGGTTCTGGTTGTTCCTGTTCAGTATCAGGCAGCTCCTGGGCTTTGGACCTCTAGACAAGGTGGAATCAGGGTGGGAGCATACTGGGGAGAAATCACTTGTATCACCAGCCAGAAAGCATAATGAGAGGGAGACACCAGGGTCCCACAATTTTTTTCAAGGGCATACTTCCAATGACCAAAGAATCTCCCACTTAGCCTTACCTCCTAAATGTCCAAAGAACCTCCCAACAGTGTCACGCTGGGGATCAAGTCTTTAATACATGGACCTTTGCAGGACACAATGTATATTCAATCCACAGAAAATAGGAAATACTTGAAAAATGGTAAGTCCTCCTTAAAAATAGGAGCTTTCCATATTTCTAAAATGTAATAATTGTTACATGATTTAGGGCTATGACAATGTAAATAAAAATATGCGAACTGATTTGAGAAATATTCAGTGTGGCAAGGATGGTAAATGATGATGGATGGATACGGGAAGTAGGAGAAAGGGAAGTTTAAGAGTGGGTCCAGGTTTGGTTTTGGCAACTGGTTAGAAAATGATAAAATTCACAGTACTAGAAAACTCAGGAGGGAAAGCGGGATTGGACATGTCTAAATCTGAGTGGTAGAGGAACAACCAGGGATAGATATGGACTCATAAGTCCTATCCAAGTTCTGAATACCCTCAGAAGAATGTGAGCTGGTGATAAAGAGTGGGAATAGGCAGTGCTGTCATCAGGAGTGACCACCCATCACATCCATCAGGGGCTGCCTGATACCGAACTATGTATATATAATCTGTTACCAAACAAAGGGCATGGAGCAGATGCAATGACCCAGGGGAGGATGTGCAAAGTGCAAAGAGAACGGGGCCTAGAAAGAGCAGGCAGTGAGGAAATGGGCACAGAAAACCGCACTTAAGAAGGAGGATCAACGAAATGGCCAGCAAGGTCAGGAAAAAAGAAAGCAGGGTGGAATAGCAGGAGTAGGTAAAGATGGTCGATTTTCAAGAATGTTAGGCCTGATAAAGAAGTAAAATACTGAATGTCTACTGGAATGATTAATAAGGTCATATTAATCACCTTAGTTAAAGCAGTTTCAGAGGAATTAGCATATTTTAGGTTTGGGAGAAGTGACAAGAAAGTAGGAGAAGGCTTATATAGACAATTATTTCAAAGTAAACCAAGGAAGGGAAATAGATAAGAAATTAATGGTAGAAAGATTCAGGCATGCTTTTTTCTTGTTTTAATTTAAATTAATTATATAACTGGTACATAAAAATTGTACATATTTATGAGGTACCACGTAATGTTTCTATCCATATAAGTACCGTGTAATGTTTAAATCAGGATAAACATGTCTATCTCCTCAAACGTTTATCATTTCTTTATGGTGACAACATCTAAAACCCTTTCTTCTGGCTTTTTAAAATGTACAGTATGGTACATTTATCTACAGTCATCTTCCTGTGTAACAGGCATGTTTTTAAGAGGCAGAACTGGCAAAAACATGGGTATGTAAGGGGCTAACCAAAGTCCTAACAAAATGTGTAGGAATGGCTTCACAGTACAAAAAAAGGATTAACCTGCAATTGTAAAAGAAGGGAGAGAAAAAACAGTAGATATGGATTACAGTCAAGTCTGTCTCATTCACACTCATAATTGTCACTTTCCACAATTATGCATTCATTTGCCTTTATATAAGTATTCTGAAACATGTAGTAAAATGTGACCAATACGCAAACTTTCAAAACTTATTTTAAAAAAATACAGAATCTACTATAGTCTATTAATAAAGAGTATATGCAACTAAACAGAAATTTGTATAAGTCGTCTAGACAAAGCTACTATATTCTTTGATGAACAGAAAGACTGTGATATAATAACTGGCCCACCTATTTGTTTTTACTGTAAGCACTCAAAATGTGTAACAGAGTTATTATTTTAAAACAATCACTGTGTAGCTGCTATATACACTGCATTGAATGGCTAATGGAGAATATTAAAAAGTAACATTAATTCATGCTGTTAATTAAAGACTGATCCCTTTCCTCTCAATCTAATAAGTTATTTAATGTAGTGTTTCTCAAATTGGGGTCTGTAGAGATGTTTTCAGAGCCTGGGAGTTCTCCATGAAAATTCTTAAACTTTGCATTTTCATTTTGATGATAATTTGAAAAATTAATATAGCATTACTCTGGATTATCTAGACTCCAATGCAAATTCACTATGATAATTTGTGTTTGTTTTTATAATCTCATGCATATTAAGTAAAGGGCAGATGACATCACAGTACACTGTATAATTGAACTAGTAAAAGTTCAATTACCAATCTGTTATATTAGAACTGAGGCATCATGGGGACCATGTCACCAAACTCGAATTCCCAGGGCCACAGCATTATATGCACATTGTAATAAGTCATTCAGTTCAAGCAAAACAACACATTAACTATATCAAGTTAGTATCCTCAATTGGCTTGTTTTGTAAGTTTGTTTTCATTATAAATCAGATCTGGCTTTATATATGTATGGTAGTACAAAGAAAAGATATGAAGGTATAGGTTTAATTGTTCATTAAAATAACAATAATTTAAGTAAATACCAAAAGTATACAAGAATTATTTTTTTATAAAGTCCCACAAATCTTTTTATGTTGCACAAATTTGAGGGGAAATGACTGTTAAAGTAATCTTCCAGATTTCTTTTTTCTTTTAAAGAAAGGAAAAATTAAAAGATGTGAAAGATGTCAACAGGAACCATGCATCCTTTAGGTGAATTCTACACTGATTATTTAACTAGAGCTATAATTAAACACCCTTGGCACTTGTATAGATAGTACATAAATTATGACAACCACTGTAGGTACACACACAGCATTTCTCAGCACTGGGCTATGTTCCTGTTAACCTTTACGGTTTCATTGGTCAATACATTCTGAAAGTCAATCAATATATGTGAAGGACTCATAGAGAACTTGCAAAACACCCCAGAAATGATACAAGGACATGAGATCATTGCAACAGTTGGGTCTGTTCCAATAACATTTACATCTTTCCACCAAAGAAACTGTACACATTTAAAGGAAGAAAATTCACAAAAATTATGCATACATGAGTAACTAAGAAACAGAGTGAACATAGATCATCACACATGCCAAGAATTTATCATAATATTCATAAATGTATCAAATTTCCCATAAAACCATATATGATATAGTTAACATTATTCAGCTTTGTAATGGAAAAGAAATGTTTTTAAATCAAGTATAGTATGAGAAAATAAACAATCAATTTCCCCCAGATCTCTAATCTTGACAATAATTCTATTGAATACAAGCTTCCATTGATTTATTAAAATTTATTGTACTTAACTAGAACCATAAAACTGCCAAATGAATTAAAATTAAGAGCATCATCTTCCATAGCTACACATTTTAATCTAATACAAAATGACATATATGACAATATTTTGTTTCATATGATCAAAACAAGATTCTGTCCTCCTATTTTCATTTGCATTCCTTTAACCAAAGTTCTTCAATTTATGTTAATCAGCTTTATCCTCCACTTGTTATAAAAGTTATGCCAGGTCAAAGGATTTTATAATTTAAAATGACCTTTGTTAGTTAAAGGTCAGAAACTGAAAGTTGTTGACGTTTCAGCTGTACTAGCGTTGCTGATTGTATGCAGGTGCAAGTGCCAACCAACAGGTAAAAGAATAATTGTTACCAACTCTCCTCACTTCCCTGTTTTCTTTTTATATTCTGCTGCATCTAAATGTTAACAACTGTTTGTCTCCTTTCTGGACTTTCTGACAATCCATTTTTCCCCTTCCCTAATTCACTGAAAAGCCCAGAGACAAGTCCAGCAAAGGCACTCAATTTTGTCTAACAGGGTATATGCCTTTATTATTAATTATGTCAAATCCAGCTCTTAGAAATATACCCTGCAGGCCTAGGAAGAGCCACCTATGCATGCGCCATCTATTTCTGTCTTCCTTGCATGATCCAGCTCATGCGTCAATTCCACCGGCTCTTTCTCAAAACTGCTGGTCCAGGTTGATTCCTTCTCTATGCTACCAATGCACAAGTTGTATTGTTACATTGTCACATTGCTTTTTGTGTTTTTCTCACCAGGAAAACCAATGAGATCCTTAAATGCAGGTTCCATATCTTACTCATCTTTATGACCTCCTTGCCTAATACAATAAATGTTACACAATAGGCATTCAACATATGTCAGAAGAATACCTCACGGAACAAAGTGTTCTTTCTTTACCTTTTAACATGACACCTCTGGTACTTCATTTTCAGCTCTTATTTGTTTCCCTGGACTCATTATTAATTAACTATAAGTTGTAATTATTTACATGTAAGGTCCTGTATATGTTTAGTCTATGCACTGAAAGAATATTTGTGCCTCTAAACTCCTAATTTCCTATCAAAATCCATCTGGTTACACTACGTTCTCCAGCTTTTGCTTGCAGCCGATGGCCAAATGGAGATGCAGGGAAGATACATATGATATTTCTGGATATAGATCCTAAAGAGCCTCTCTGTTCCTCTATAGCCTCTTCCCCTTCCCTAAGAGTTGAGTCACATGTGTTGGACTGTGTCTCAGCTTCAGTGACGCAGAGGACAGTAAACTCAAGGATGAAGGTGTGAGAAGATATAACAAAATTGGGTTATGCCAAACTGCACCTCATTATCTGCGTTATTATATAAGAGAAATGTATTTTTTTATTTCAAATCACTATGTTGTTGAGTATCTTTGTTTCATCGACCAAGCCTTCAACCAACATTTAAGAGATTTGTTTTAGAAAAAGATTGTATAAACAAATTTTAATAATGAAAATCATTCATATCATACAGATAAGAGAAAAAGAACCAAGGCCCTTATAACAAATCATCCCTCCTAAGATTATACAAGAAAAATGAAAATTATACAACAATTCCTTGGAGTACTGAAAAGCAGACAAACAACCCTCCAATGATGAGAAGAAGCAGGGCATTTACAGGTAGTTGATATGTAATATACTGAATCAGATTTTTTTTTTAATCTAGTAGATATAGCCATAGATCCAAGAAAAGACTCGTGGAATAGCTTCCCAAATCCTATGCTGAGTCTATCTGTGTCCTTATGCCTTCATTTCACATATGCAAAGAAAAGGCTGTTGTTATAAGGAGATATAGCTAAGTGGTGCCTATTCATGTCTCTTCTGGACCACTTATCATCTCATTGCTTGCAACCTTTCCCGATGCAGAGGAGCTGAAGTGATTCTTTTAACAATATGGAATTCTCCTGTTAGACTTGGAACACAACCCAGTCCTGACCGTGGCCTGCAGGAATCTCCACAGTCTGACTCAGCACCTCCCCCCCACACACCTTCTCCCACTCTCCTCCCATCATGGGCCTCCTGGCTCTCCCCAGGTTCTAGGTCTATTCTTGCTTCACAGCCTCTGTGTGTCACACTTGTCACTCAGACATTCACATGAGTCCATCCCACTCTTTATTTGTGACTCAGCTCAAATTTCATATGTGCAGTAACAAGTAGCTTTTCCTGAAAAACCTAAGACCTCAGCCCAGATACCTCTCTAGCTTTTCACTTACTGTTACACTAAATTGTATTGTATTATCTTTTTATTCTCACTATATCTCCTCTACTAGAATGCAATTTTCTTGTGTACAAAGAATATGTATCATTCACAGCTAGAACTCGTGATGTCCCCAGAGATATCAAATATAAATAAAGTGCCTTACAAATATGTTTTGATAAATAAACTTAACTACATCATTCCAGTCCAAGAACATAAATTCAAATTAGATGCTCCACTGAGTTTCTTAACTTTCTAAAAGGTCAGAGTGGAGCCCTACTAAAGACAAGACAAGACATCTAGTAATGCCTATCAATAAATGATAAAAATAAATTCATTAAGCAAATGTAAGAATAACAACCATGGTCCAGATTTCCAGGTTCTCAAGATGGCAAAGTAAGATATATTTTATAAGAAAGGCTTTAAATGAGGTGGAATACAGATCTCTGGGGTCAGGAATTGCACCAAGGAAAATTGTCACCCTATTAGAAAACAAACCTTCTTAATGTAAAAAGAAAAATTACAAATGTGAGGAGGACAAGTGATATTTTTAGAAATTATGTCTCTTTATCAAAGATCAGATCTTTCACTACTTTCTTAAAAATGTTATTGAATGTTCTGTGTGTGGACTCACTCAATGCATAAGACAATCCTGCTCTCTAGGAAGCCTGTATTAGCTACTCTGTAAGTTAAAAAGATGAATAAAACATTTCCCCTACCTAGAGGAGACTCTTTCTAATAAGTACACCAATAAGTACAGTAAAAGAAGAAATGAACCTGGAGCTTGGGAAAAGGTTTAAATGAAATGCTCTGGACTTCAAAGTGTGTTGAAATAGCTGCTGGCTTCATGTGAAGAGAAAGTGGGTTTGTACTTCAAATAATCATCTTGGCCTCATGGACAATATAGTCTTTTCAAATCTGGCTGAGACAATTCAAGGGAATTGGTGCTATGGTTACTATTTTGGATTGAAGTAAAAATAATCCTTACACTATTTTAACTTGGAATAAATGGTCTGAAATATGGAAAGGGGAAGGTTAGAAATGCAAAATCATTGTTTTCTCATTTTATTAATTTTTTCCTATATTATCTATTATGAAATTGATCTAGTAGTGGTTTTCCTTATATCTTATCCTCTGAGAATCAAACATATATTTTACTAAGTTGGAAGGTTGTTCAAAAGAAAGTTTCAGTTAGAATTTTGATACAAATTGACTTCAGAATTTAGGAGATTCTAAATTCTTTAAAAGTAAATGTGTTTCTGCTAAAATACATTATATAACAGTGCAATATACAGACTAGCTTACAAAAATGAAAGAGTTTGTGGAAAATTTGTTTGGACCACATGGCTCCAAGTCAATTTAAGTACAGCCTCTTAATATTAATGAAAGCACTAACACAACACCATATTTCTCAGTCTTGTACAGTCTTAAATTGTGAGGCTTTTGCTTCCTGTTTCAATATGTTCTATTAGAGAGAAATCACTTCCCAACTTGCTTTTAAAGAGTGGCAAGAAAATACTAAAGTGCAGATTTTATCAGTATTTTTAAACAGAGGACAATATTTTCTCAACATAAGATTTTTAAGATAATTTAAACACCACCCTTACACTAAAAAATCTAAATCGTTTTTTATTTAGGGTTAAAAATATTCACAAAGTCTTCTCTTTAAAGATTTTTTTTTTTTTTTTTTTGTGGTGCTGCTGGGGATTGAACCCAGGGCCTTGTCATGCAAGGTAAGCACTCTACCAACTGAGCAATATCCCCAGCCCAAAGTCTTCTCTTTAGTTGTGCAAAACTTTCTCTCCAAAACTTGAACACATGGCCTGGAACAGTCTGATACAAAAACAAATGGACCAAAGATAGGAATCGGCACTTCAGAAAAGAAGACTGATGAATGGCCAATATGCACAGGATAAGGAGCTCCTCTTCTTCAGTTATTAGGGAAAAGCAAATTAAAACCACACACAATATCACCACACATTTGCCAGAAGGGTCAAAATTAAACAGACTTTCTACTGCCAATACCAAGTGCTGGCAACTGGTATTCTCATACACTGCAGGTAGAACTGTAAATTTTTAGTACACTCTGGAAAATTATTTGGCACTATCTGATCAAGCCAAACACGTTTATACCCTACGAACCAGTCATTTCATCTATAGATCCATCCCCAACACAAATGCATATACATTACCTAACTCTGCACAAACATATTCATAGAAGCATTATTTGCAATAACCACAAACTAGATACTACCCCAATAACCAAACTACAACCTCTTGGAAGGAAATAAATGAATTGCACAAATAGAAAGTTGGGCAAAAGAATCCAGTTACATAAGAACATGTTGTACTGGTATACAATTTATATGAAGTTCAAAAGCAGGTATAACTCATCAAAGTTGTTTAGATGGCTCGATCACAATCATGTGGGGGACTGAGTGAAAAATGACTAAAGGAGGGTTACAAGGGCTTTGGGGGCTTGGGAATATTCTATGATGGGGAAAATGGACTATTTGTGAAAATCAAACAAAATCTATACTTATGTTCTGTGTGGTTATGTGGGTGTATACTATATTTAAACAAAAGTTCAAAAATTTCTGGGTGCGGTGGCCCTTACCTGTAATCCCAGTGTCTCAAGAGGCTGAGACAGGAGGATCACAAGTTCAAAGCCAGCCTCAACAACTTAGCAAGGCCCTAAACAACCTACTGAGACCCTTTCTCAAAATAAAAATATAAAATAACAAAGGCAGGGATGTGGCTCAGTGGTGAAGTGCCCCTGGGTTCACTCCCCAGTATCAATGAAAAAGTTCGAAAATTGCATCTTATAGATAAAAATGCACAACTACTATAATGTCTATTTCATACTAGAATCACTGGTCAACTTACCAAGCATAGAAAGAGTAATTTCCCTTACAGATATTCACATTTTTAGAGGACTTGACTATAATTTAAATAGAGTTTTATTGTAGAAAATTTAAGAGAAGAAAACCTATCATCTGCACAGCTCTATCTTTCTTTCTCAATCAGCCAACTACTGACAGCTGAACTTCTGTATGCTCTGCTTTTTGTGTTGCAGTTTTTGCTTAAAGAAACACTTCCATGGGTTGGGGCTGGGGCTCAGTGGCAGAGCGCTTGCTTCACACATATGAGGCACTGGGTTCAATCCTCAGCACCACATAAAAATAAATAGATAAAAATAAAGATATTGTGTCCATGAATAACTAAAAAAAAAATTTAAAGAGACACTACCATTAGTGACAGAGGAAATTAAACAATATTTACCACGACATTTCTGAGAAAATGGAATTCATGGTTTGAAGCAAGTGTCCAAAGAGCAGGGGTTCGAAGTGAACTTTTCATGAACCATGGCCCTTGATTTCAGAGTAATTTTCTTCTCTCAATTATTAAACCTTCATAATTACAACCACTAACATAATTATACTTCAATAATTACCTTTAATAGAAATAATAGGTACTTTCAGTTTTAATTAAATCAGGAAATTTAGTATAGATTGAGTTTTATCAATTTTCTTCATGTACATACATTCCTGAAAATTTCTCAAATGCTCTTTGGATGTAACTTTCTTATTTTGCAACTAAATATAAAAATTCATAAATGTTGGAATATAAAAAATAGTAAACTCGACATACAGAGGTAAGTTCAATTAGTGATTTAGAAAATATTCAATGTAGGAATATCTAAAAATGACTTATGATTTATAATACACACAAACACACAAATCCATTTTATTTCACTGTGATTTAATATGATAACAAAATAATTTGAAAACACTTAGAGAGGGACACATTAAGTATATTCCTGTCTTTGGGAATGCAGATCTTTTGACACTTACATGTGAGATATTAAAAGAGGAAATTCTCATCGTGAACCACCAAATTGAATGTAAATAACTTAAAGATTTTCACAGGTAAAAGTTACAATTTATTTACAAGGATGATCAAGTTCTACTGCTGATATAATTTAAAGATAAGAACTTCTTGCAATAAAAGAAACTTGTCACTTAGAAACTTCAAGTGCTATTTCATTGATTCATTCATCATTCAATAAATATTTACTATGTGTCAGTCACTTCTGCAGACAAACAAAAATCTTTGCCCTCATAGAACTGAAAATAGTGGAAGAGGAAGCAACAATAAAGCCATAAAGGTACATGCAATGTAAAGAATTATAATAAGTAATAAATACTAAATTTAAAAGGAAAGCAAAATAGAGAGGTACAATTGCTGTAGATGAGAATATGTATAGTTAATATGGTCAGGAAAGATCTCACTCAGAAAATGACATTCAGGTAATATGACCTACAAGAGATCTGGAGGGAGAAGAAAAAACAAAGCAAAGGGAATTGGATTGATTTTAGGAATCATCTCTTCCAAAAAGCCTTCCTAGGTCCTATTTCCCCTGGCTGGGCTGGTGATGATACAGTTAGTTTGCTAAATGTCCCTCAAAGGTCTATGTGTTTAAGGCTTCATCCCCAAAGTGATGCTATTGGGAGGTGGTGGAATTGTTTGGAGGTAGGTCCTAATGGGAGGCCCTTATGTCATGGGATGCAAGCCCTTGATGGGACTGTATGACCTTGGCCCTTTCCTCTTTCTCTTCTGCTTCCTAGGCATGAGGTGAAGAGTTTGCTCCATCACACACTCCCTGCCATTGCCATCCAATGTACCTATCATAGGCCCAGAGCAATAATAGGTCCACCTGATCTTGGCCTGGACTTTCCAAAATTATGACCCAAAATACACCTTTTCTCTTTGTAAGTTATCACAAGTATTTCGATATAAAGGAATGTAGGTCGGCTGCTTTCCCATTGTGTTTGCACAGAACGTAGCACTCAGTTCTGTCATGTACCTTGTTTTACATTGAAATGGTCTATGTACATATGCTTTCTTAGCTCCTTGACAGTATGAAATGGCTTCCTTTGCTCTTCATAGGGTTTGGCATATGAAAAAAAATATTTGTTGAATGAAAGATGGGTCTTAAAATGGGGGTGAAATCCCCCTATACAAAAGCCTTGGTGAAAGATTGTTTAAAATATTCAGATTGACAAAATAGATCACAGTTTCTCAAAAGCTCTGCTTCTGAATCATTCTGGAAATTTTTCAGATTGTCCACATCACTAAGGCAACTTAGCCTACAATTTGTTGTCTCACTAATTAAATTTAAAAAAAAAAAAAAATGCTAGCTAACTTAATCAAGTTTTACCTAGCCAGAAACTCCCAGGAGAAATGAAACAGGGGAGATTAAATAAGTGATGTACAGAGGCAGTTCTTTTTGTTTGTTCTCAGTGGCATTACCTATTAAATCTTTCTTTCTTGGCTTTCCCTGCTTGATGAAATAAAACCCACAGGGAACAGGGGAGCAGGTAATCAAAGTAGCACACAAGGCTCTCTCTCTTTCCTAACAGTTCTTCCTTTAGTACTTTGGAGAAGAAAAGCCTGAAGAGTCAGAGGCTGTCAGCGGGTGAGAGAAACAGTCCTTTTAAGTACTTTGATGTCAGGCTAAACTGAAACCAGTGAACTAGTACAAACGTCAAGAGTCTAAGAGTCTAGACTCAATATTTGAAAGTAAGATGAGTTAGCAAAAAAGCTTCTAAGCAAAACATCCGTGTGTAATTATCATATACACTTATGTAATAAATGAATTTAAAGAGGAAGCACCAAAAAATGAGACTGGCAATAACTCTTCTCATCTTAGGTTTCTCTAAAGCTTTTTCTTAGACTCTGATGTTTGGGTATGTATCAAATTCAAGATGTTGATATAGATAATATTTTTACAATATGTAAACAAACTTCCAAATCTGTATTCCAATTAAAATTTAAAAGTGTCTTGGGCTTACATATTCATAAAACGAGACTGCAGCAATATGCCCAAACCATAGAAACAAGTTTTTAATCATAGATACCATACCGTACACCTCTTCTAAAAGCAGAAAATGCACAGCTAAAATAAAACAAAGTATAATATGTTTTCCTGAAATTTCTATTATCTCTTATATTAAAACTCAGCCTCACATGAATAACACATTTGATAATGGTGCACCTTACAGCCCACTGTGAGCTCTGTTTCTGAATACTGCATTCCACAAATATGCAATTCCCTCTTACAGACCAATAAATATACCAAATGAGATAGAGCAGTTTTGTTTTGTCTTTGTCTTGGGCTGCTTAGCA
The DNA here is from genome assembly GCF_001458135.2 of Marmota marmota marmota. Classification (NCBI taxonomy): domain Eukaryota; kingdom Metazoa; phylum Chordata; class Mammalia; order Rodentia; family Sciuridae; genus Marmota; species Marmota marmota. Next base: position 27,916,440 of record NW_025999853.1, read on the forward strand.
TTTGAACTTCATTATTATTAAACTGGAATTTACCTTGAGTCCTAGAAGGAGACAGAGTCCCAATTCCCATAATGAAATCAAAAGACAATAAACTCTTTCCTGCCCAAGACCTGGTACTCTAGATATGTGACATAAGTTTGTCCAACTAGATGCTCCTGCTTTGTCTTTCACTATAGAAGGATTGACTCAAGGCAACAAGTCAAGGTAATGGACAATCAGTGGATTTTCCTTAATGCTTCACTTTTGCTCCTTCTCCCCTAGGGTATGCCATTTTTCTGAGACTGGTACTTCACTCTTCCCTTTTCATGAGTTCTTTTGATGTCTGAATTAGCTAAAGTTGAGAACTATTGCTGCAATTTGTCTGACACACAGCCTGATTAAACTGATTTAACTCTTCTCTCTTGTTTACAACAACTCAAGCATTGGGGAGGTAACTATTTTGTCTGAGTTGCCTTTCTTAATTTTTTTTTGCAAAGATAAACAGGAACATGCTGATGCAAAATAATATAATTTCAGAGAGCCCAAGAGAATGGGTGAAGCTACCTAAAAACCAAATGAAACTCTTAAGTAGGATTCAATAGACAAAAGCAGAGAATCTAACTCAAAAAAAAAAAAAAAAAAAAAAAAAANAAGGAAGGGATTCAAAAAAATATGCAAGATTGCCAAATATTATAACAAGGTAAAGTAACAGGAGAACATAAAAAGCAAGAAAAAAAAGTTCTGTTAAAAGCTCAGAATTGCCTTCAAGGCTTCACAAAGGACCTGTGTGAAACGAGGCAGTACATTAAAAGCAAATGCTTCCAAACCCTAGCATTCTAACAGGGCTGTTCTTTTGATAGTTATCTTTGGCTGAGTTCTGCAAGGTTGTCAGCCCTTCCTAATCCTTGAACTGGAGAGAAGCCCCACCTAGATGGTTAAGATGTTAAGTCTTTAGATTTAGAGAACCAAGAATATTGGATAAGCTTTGCAGTGTCCCTTTTCTTAGTCTTAAGTTTTATGACAAGAGCGAGCCCCAGGAGATCAAGGTCATTGCATGTTTCAGAAAAAAATAAAAGGCACGGCTCCAGAACTCTAAAGACCCAACTCAACACATAGCCTTCTTACCATACTTCTGTTCAGCCAAGTGACAGCATGGCAGACTCTGCACACCGGTGCTTTATAACCAACGTCAATTTTACCATCCAGGGGACATTCCTTTATAACCAATGTCAATTTTACCACCCAGGGGACATTGACAATGTTTGGAGACATATTTAGTCTTCATGACCTGGGAGATGGGGGTGCTGCTAGCATCCAGTGCATAAGTATGCAGCTAATCACCCTAAAATATCCATAACAGTTCTCTTCAAAAAGAATTTCTGGTCCAAAACACTGAGATAGAAATTTAGAATAGAGAGAGATCCTGAATCTTAAAGGAAATGCCCACAAGCCTCAGAGATGCAGAAAGCACAGTTATAAATCTTGAGCTTGAGAGACATGCCCTTGACCCTTGCCCTTGTAAAATAAGGAAAATGCACAAGCAAAAAAAAAAATGGGGCAAATTGTGGAGCTCCACCCTGCCTCCTAGCACGGACCCTCTATAAATATTAATACCCCACACCAATGGGTTGCTGTTGTGCCTGTGGAGATGGCCAGCATTCTCCCTCAAGTGCATATTACTTGCTTTTCAACAAAAGCATCTCTCTTTTGATGCCTTTGAACATTCTCCCTTGAATGTGTAGCTACTTTTCTAAATAAACCTGTCTATGACTTTGAATGGCATGTACTTAAATTCTTTTCTGTCATGTATGCCAAGAATCCTGCTGGTCCTTAGTTGAGATATTTCTTCTCCTGCAACAATGTCAGTAGTGTCAAGATGGAGAAACCCTGCCCTACAGCATTATCTCCCTTTAAATCACATACAAATAAATGCCATGACTCACAGTTAAAATAACTTTCCCACAGTCTACAATACCCACTTTTATAATTACATCTGAAAACTAATTCAAAATCTTCTCTTATGTTAAAAGAGGAAAAATCTTATAAATCATCTGTCAACATCATGATCTACCTAAGAACTACATAGATGAGAAAGAATTTTAAAAAGAGCAAATAAAACAAAATAATGAGCATATGCAAGGAGCTATAAGGGGCCAGGAGTATCTGAAGGACTAAAAGGAGTTGTGTTCATGCCAAGAAAGACTTTTAAGCAAGACAGAGAAATATATTGTTTCTTCAGAAGAGAATTCTGGAATCACTTAGGGGATAATCTAAAATGAGCAGAGCCTCTTGGATCCTGCAAGAATGAGGAGTAGCCACTTTCAACCATGGCGATGGCACTAAGGTGAAGAACAAAGGCTGGGAGCGGACTTAGACATATTCTCGAGATCAGTTCACCTCTATCTGCAAAACAAACAACTTCCAGTGCTGTGAAGTATAAATTAAAGGGTTAAAAACAGTTCAAATGAGAGGCTGGGATTGTGGCTCAGCGGTAGAATACTCACCATATAAAAATAAATAAGTGAAATAAAAGTATTGTGTCCAACTACAATTAAAAAATAAATATTTTTTAAAAAACAGTTCAAATGAGTTCACACACTTGCATTCATTTGCAAGGTGCATCTAAAGGAAAACATGGTAAAATATTTTAGAGTTTGCATAATGAGAACATGTGCATAGAACTTCTAATATAAAGAGAAAGTTTATGACTTTACCTGCTCCAGGACTTCTTTATAAGTTATAGTTGCTTTAGTATTTGTAACAGGACTGTCATAGATGATAGCAATCTTATCCCCTTTACCGTTTTCAATATGACGATCAATGGCATTATAACAAATGTTAAGCATTCCTTCCACAAACCTGAAAAAGAATTGTGAAGTAAAAGTGAGAACTTCTTTCCAAAATATGTTATTGCTTAACTAGGTTACTCTATTTCTAGTTTGGCAGAGCTGGCTGTAAAACTGTGTTTTCTAGTGCATGCTATGCTAGGTAATGATGGCTGTAAAGTACATATTTAAGATGGCACAGAGTGCACATTTTTATTTTAATAAATATGTATTTATTTTGATGTACACTGGGAAAAATATATTTTGCACTTCAAACTGACATCTTTGTGGATTTTATGGCTTAGGATGATACAAGAGTACAGAATGCCAAAATAATCTATTTTACATAGATGAAATGAATCCTATATAAGTGCAATGCAGAAGCATTAGAGATTATGGAAAGAGAAATGGTAAGTAGATGTATGACTGAAGTTTTGGTACTTGCTGCAAATAAACTTACTGCCAAATCCAATTCTTTGAAAGGGTTATGTGTATGTTTTGTTTTAATTTAATGTGAAGACATCAATTGCATATCAAATAGAAAAGCTCTTTTCTGCATATCTGAAATGCTTCATAACTGAAATAAAGAATGGGACATGCACATAAAATATTAAATAATTTTCAAAACCTTTTGCGATTAATTTCTTCTTTAATTTATCAAAGCATTTCTTTGAAACACAGACTTCTTATAGCTAAACAGAGATGCTTGTTTAAGAAAATACGGCTCATTTAAAAAAAAAGTTTTGTATCTGCCACCTTTTTTTTAGAAGGAAGGGATTCAAAAAAATATGCAAGATTGCCAAATATTATAACAAGGTAAAGTAACAGGAGAACATAAAAAGCAAGAAAAAAAAGTTCTGTTAAAAGCTCAGAATTGCCTTCAAGGCTTCACAAAGGACCTGTGTGAAACGAGGCAGTACATTAAAAGCAACTATAAGTACAGTGGCAGTATAAGGGAAAAAACAGATACAGAACACAGTAGGAGGGAAACCATTTAATCAGCTCAAACAATAATTCTGAATATGACTGTACAATTCACTAATACCAAATATGACTATAACATAGTACAATATGCAATTAATACAATACGTAATTTCCAATTGTGATAGATTCAATATTTGTTCAAAAATGTTGTCTATTCCCCTTGCTCTACTTCCACCAAAAACACTTTGTATCTTCACCTCTTGATTTTGGTTTGCCCAGGCACTTCATTTAGCTTATACAAAGTCAACGGAAGCTTGGAAATCATTTGTATGATTGGGCTGCTGCTCTCCTGCACCTCTACCTTTCCCAGAAATATCTGCTTCCTCAGCATGGCACCCAGAATATAAATTTGCAATTGGGAACAGAATCCAAAAGAAACAGAGTGTTCAGTCTAACCAGATATGTCATGGAACAATGCTCCCAACTATGCCCATCTTAGATCGTCTGACCTCAGAACAAATCTGCAAATATACAAAAATCAAATTGCAAAAATTGTGTCCTTACTCATTAAGCAACATAATTGTAGCCAAAATTAACTAATACATCAAAAAGAAAGGTAAAATCTGCTTGACATTCTCTAGGAGAAGTAAGGTATTTTATAGAATTTCCCATGAAAATAAATATTCACTTTTTTTGTTCAGGTTCCAAAAAGAAAATATTTCATATTCAATATTAATAGACTGCTTACTGGATAATCTCCTTTTTCTCTCATTTCCTCCCCTTTTTTCTTCTATCCACCTTTGCTTCTTTCTCAGTGGGTTCCACCCCCTCCCCCTCCCAGACCTGTGTACTTTAGAAGTTGCCTGTAGACTTCTTAATGATATCACTATTCTGATTTTTTTTTAATTTATGGCTTCTTTATCACTATTTTTTGCTCAATATTTAATTATGCTCGATGATATTAAAAAAAAAAAAAAACAGGTGCCAGGACTCCCTTTGATCCAAAGATTCATGGAAGATTGACTATAATTTACTTTATGTACCTACTTCTTTGCTTGCTCTTTCTCAAATATCTCCTGTGGAATCTTCTTCCTTGGCCTCATCTTTAATTAGCTGTGATCTTGCCAATTCCATATGCCCCCTTTGCTTTTGCTACCTTCTCTCCCTGGGTGATTACTACACTTCCTTGACTTCACCTTCCATTTTTTCTTCCATCTCTGATCTCATTCCAAACTCCACACTCTTATAGCCAGCAGTCTAGTGGATATCTCTACAAGGAAAAAAATAACTTGTTGAAGACTAATCATTTCACACCACGTCTAACCTCTCAGCCCACCCCAACTGCATGCTTCCTTCTCTTCCTATTTTTTTTTATTTTTCTATAACCTAAAATAGAAACTATTTCTTGGTTCACTTGCAAGAGTGAGAAGATTTTGTTTGTTTGTTTTTCTTTTCTTTTTTAGTGTGCAGCCACTGGTGTTTTTAGGTTGCCAGCATCTCCAGCAACCAGTCTTGGATATATAAGACAAAAAAGAAAACCCAGGGAATGAATTGCATGCTATTCTTCCTGTCCCCAAATTCCTATAAGGTTAACCTTTTCTTCATTTCAATATCTTCTTATCTGTGACTGAAATGTAATGTCCTAGATTTTAACAGTATTTAGCAGTATGAATAAGAAGTATATTTTCTCCATCTTGTCCTGAAACCAGAAGTCCTTCATTTTTATTGAACATCTACTATAGGCCAATTCTTATATGTGTATCAAAAAAAAAAAATAACCCTCCCCTTATGAGGTAGGTACTATTATTAAGCCCATTTTACATACAAGGAATCTAGTGACAGTAACTTGCTCAGGGCAGGTGGCATAGAACCAAGCCCTTAAACATTATATAGTAGTACTTCTATAGGCAGTATTTGAGCAACTTCATTTTTCTTTTCAGTTGTTTACAACTTTTGGATAGCTTACAGGTAAAATTATTAATACCCTAAGATTTTCTTCTTGAAGATCACCCTTAAAGAAATCTAATATAAAATTAAGAATATCTTTTGGGGTAGGAAGGAAATCGACACAGGGAAGAGCCTGCAAGTAGTATTGAGCAGAGATGCTGCAGGATATAGATTGGCATGATGCCAAGGTGGCTCCAACTAAGGAGTACACAGACACAGATTGGCTCAACTCAGAGATGGGCATCCTGTGGATGACTGCACCCAGAAAACTGCAAGGGGTCTCTCGGCTCAAAGATTTGACTATTCTTCTATGACAAGATTCTTCATTTTAAATCAAATCATTTCTGTAAAGGTCAACCAAATGCCTTCTGTGTGCTCTCCACTGTGCCTTCTAAATTTGTGGATAGTTTTTAAATGATTTGTCTCCCCAGATTTTAAAAATACCTAATGCTCATGTAAAAAAACAAGAAAGTATACTCTGGAATATTTTATTTTGTTCCTCCTATATGAAAACATTACTTGTTGTGTAGATAATTTGATAATTTGACATTGTGCCTCCATAGTAGGGATTGCATTATGAGCTTGTTTCAAGAAACTGACAAATTTTCAAAAATCATGTTTAATTATGACAAGATATTCCATTCAGTGGCTACTCAATAATAAAGTTAGTCCTATAATGTTGACAACTACTTTTCACAGCATTATCACTATTTTAGATGATCCTAGGATAATATTTCTTGCAGAGAAATATTAGTCACATTGTTTTTTAAAATCACATTTCCAGACTATCGTCCTACAATAGACCACACACATACACGCACACAATCAAATAATCTAATTGCTTTCTGGAAATATAAAATCAATTTACATTACCATCAGCATTACCTGAGTTTCCATTTCATCACACTCCTCTAAACATGAATTATTCTCAATTTTCTTTAATTTGAAAAGTGAAAAATGATTTTATATTTTTCTTGGTAACTCGTATTGATTAAGTACAGTGTCTTACCAATTTTGAAAGCTCTTTATATGTATTTTTATTGAACTTATGTCTAACAATGTTACAGATGATTATCTCAGTTTATTCACTAATTTTAATTCATTTTTACTGACATGAAAATATTTTAAATTTATATGTGGTCAGATAAATTCATTTCTTCTTTTTCCCTTTAGATAATTCATTCTTTTGATTTCATCTTTAATATTAATCACTTAATTGTCCCAATAATTTATTCATATGGACATACATATGTATATAATATCTGTCATATATATTACACATGCATTATGTTATGTGTATGTTTTATGATGTGGAAATATAACCATGTTTATTTACTTATTAATAGTTCATTTTCTAAGCATAAATTTTTGTTGTTGTTTTGGTTTTGTTTTTTGTTTGTTTGTTTTGGTACTAGGAATTGAACCCAGAAGCACTTTACCACTGAGCCACATCCCTAGCCCTTTTTATTTTTTATTTTAAGACAGGGCCTCACTAAGTTGCTAAGGTTGACCTCAAATTTGCAATCCTCCTGTCTCAGCCTCCCAAGTTGCTTGGACTATAGTTATGCACCATCATGCCCAGCTCCAAGCATCATTTTTTGATTAATGTATCTTCATTTATTTGTGGTATTCCATTCTTCTGGTATATAGTAGCATCCAATATATTCTACAATCTTTTTCAGAACTCTACAACTTTCTAGAATGTTCTGTCAGTGGACTCATTATTTGTTCTCTCCTTTAACTTCAGTCAGCTTTTAGTTCTGTTTAACAAAGGAAGTCGTCATATTCCTTATCCTATACCATTCCTCCAAGAATTTCTTTCATAGAAAATTACAAACAAGCTGAACATACCCCATAGCCCATTTAAGTTTAAGAAAAAAAATAGATAAAATTAAAACTAAACTAATAGTAATAGTTGAACAATTAGTAATGATGCCATTACCTGTTCAGAATGGTAGAAAATTTCTAGATATATAAAGAGAACATGAGCAGAATAATTGCTAAATCCAGAAATCATGTAGGATATACTAAATCCCAGTGTACTTGTTATGAAAACTCTTTCCATGAGGTGTTAAAAATTTATACAACCATAATATAGAATACTCTGCATTAATGAGAATTCATGAGAAACCTATTAACCCTAAGCATGTCATAACCACACATCCTTCACACACACAAAAAAATAAGAGTTGTTTATGCCTAAATTCAGGCATATGGACATGGGTCTAAAGTTTTAATAAAACTCTGAAATAAGGCAAAGATCAGAGGCAGGTAGGAATAAATAATAGACCATGGGTGTCTGGATGGATGAGTAAGCTATGCCAATCCTTCCTCCGCAATGCACACATGTACACACAAATACACCACACAAGCTTTTACTGTCCTAGAATGTAACTTTCTCAGATGAGGGAGCCTCCATTTGGAGGATCCTGTATTTAAGACCTATGGAATAGGAAGAGGGATCTATTTAATTGCTACGAGGTCTGTACACCCTACAAATCCTTGTCACCAGGAAATTTTCTCTCCTCCCTCTAATGATCACAGGAAGAACTCTAGGAATCAAAACCTGATTCACAGACAAATGAAGGGGAATCAACAGTGGGATTCTTAAAAGTACTCCACTCGGCCACCTGCACCTTCACACCCAGATGAGTTATGCATACGTGTGTGTGCACAGACATGCAAGTATAGATAGATAATAGATACATACATAGAATACAGATTCAGAGATACATAGGTAGGAAGACAACAAAAAGCTGGGGCGCATAAATAAGAAGGAGAGGATATATTTTTACCTTCAATAATATCTACAGTATTTTTGCAAATAATTTTTTTAAGATCTAATAGGCAAAGCATCTGCAAAATATCCATCAAGGAAAAAAATGAAATGGCCAATTACATGACAGTATTCTTCTCGATATTGTTAGTAATCAGGAAAATGAATACTAAAATAATAAAGAGATGCCATTTCCTCTATCAGATTGATGTACAGATGTAATACACAGTTTTAGTGAGAGTAAACAGAAATTAGATTTCTCATATAATGTTAGAGAGCAAATAAGTTAACTGAGTAATTTGGGAGAGCTCAAAATCAGTATCTACAAAAATTTTAAATACATATCATGTATTATGTACAATCATTAAAACAATAAAAAATCATTACATGATGCAATGAACAAATGGAACTTTTTACTAAGGCAAAGCAAGTTGTGTATATGTTTATCTACATGTCATACAAAAACAGAAGAAGGAGTTTGGAAAAAGGCAAAAGAAAATATTAATAAACTCTGAATAAGAAAAAAAATTGAAAGGTAGTAATAAAGAATACTCTACATTTTTATATAGTAAAACCAGTGGGGTTTTAAAAAAATTTTTCTGAGCATACACTTACCTATTGAATGGGTGATTTAAATATGTTAGTTGAAAATATAAATTTTAATGATCTGGTTTGCTTTGGTAGGACTGAATCACCAACTCTATAATCAGTATAACCACCATCAAAGAAAAATATTTTAACTAAGTAAAGACTTCATAGCCTGTCTTCTACTTATAATAACACCTACAATAAGCTTGAAGAAAATAAACCTTGGACTAAAAAAATTATACTTCTTTTTATTTTATTTTTCTTATCAGAATCAATCTTACACAGCCAAACAGTCAGTAATAAATGTATAGAACCTTCAAATTACACACAGAGATCTTTGGTTATCATTGCTGCTCTTGACCATGATTTGCTTGCCCTCCTTTCTAGGCACTTGCATGACTAAACTTCCATGAATGTGTGATACAAGGCACAGTCACATAGCCCTCTGCTGCCCAGGACGTGGCCACAGGTATAACACAAACAAACCCATCTATAAGAACCAGGTGGTTATACACTTCCTTCTTCCTGCTGCAGGGACATTCCAAATGGTAGCTGCACTTAATGAGGATAGATGACATGGAGCAAAACTCCCAAATAACCTAAGATAAACAAGAGTAATATCTGGGCTATTTTAAACAAAGGAAGATTTGGAGGTTATTTATTCCTGCACTATAACCTTCAATATGCTGACATAAAAGCCTTAAGGTCTATCAATGTTGACAAATTTAAACAAACTTCAAAATTGTCATATTTTATAATTTAAAGAGGATATTTTCCAGGGCAAATGAAATGGGAAGAACCTCAGTGAGTATAAATATATATGTACACTACAATAATGTTAGATGTCCTGATGAAGAAACTGAGGTAGACGGGTTAAGTGACTTCCCCAAGGTCCATACGTGCTGAGTAACAGGCTGAGATTGATGTCTGGCAGTCAGACTCTGAGTCTCAAAAACTATTCTGTTGTTGAGTTCATGTGAGAGAACTCTATGTCTTCTCTGAGCAAAATTTTTCATGCATTTCAGTGTCTCATTTCGATTACCACATAAGTTTCCAGATGGGGAAATTGGCTTAGAAAGCTCTAAATCCACAGTTATATGGCAATGTAAGAAACCTAGAGAAAGTCACAAGCTGAAGGTAACAGTTTAGAGAGCTTTTTGTTTGTTTGTTTGTTTGTTTTTCTCCCCATTAATGAAGTGCTATAACAAAGATGGAAAGGAGGTGATTTGAGAAATATTGAAGTCTGAGAAAGGAAAAGGATGCAAAGACCAGGTTACCAAAGAAACCAAGAGTTTAGGACAGGAATCATCAAACTAAAATCCACAAGCCAAATCTGGCCCACTACCTGTTTGTGCAAACGAATGTTAACATTATTATGTTATTGGAACATAATAATGCTCAATTTTTTATATGCATTCTCTGTGACTGCTTTTAAGCTCTGCAAAAAAATTGCAAAGGAACTTCTCTGGTCCACAAAACCCAAAATCTTCACTATATGACTCTTTAAAGAAAAGCTTTCCTCATCCCTTATCTAGAGCAACCCTGTCCAGTAGAAATTTCTATGATGATCAGAATGTTCTGTATCTATGTTGCTTAATAGGTAACCACTAGCTACACATGGCTAGCAATTTTTAAATAATTAACAGTATATAAAATTTAAACCTCTGTTGCTCAGTCACACTACCCAACTTCCAAGGGCTCAATAGTCACATTTGACTAATATGACTAAGGATTGGAAATTTACATTTTATTTATTTTAATTAAACAATTTAAATAGCCATATGCTACTGCTGGCTTCTATATAGGACACCACAGTTGTAGAGAATTTCAAGGAAGTAGAGTTGGCTCTCAGTCCAACACTAAAGAGAGATCAATTCAGGAAAAGACCTAAAAACAATTCTTTGAATTCAACAACAGATAGGTATTAATGACCTTTGGTGATGGCCTACAGAGTGGTGAAAACTGATGCTGTCTTGCTGAGAATAAAGGAGTAAAAAGAAAGTTTGAGTGTGCAGGGAAGAGAGTTCTGGCTTCTCTTCGGCTTGTGCAAATCTTTCACCTGGCATTTACTAAAAGAGAAGGATGACAAGCGAAAGTAGCTAAGGGATTAAAAATTAATAGAAGAAAAAAAAAATGCCAGTGGCCTAGGCAAGTAAGACAAGAACACAGAGGGCAAAGTGCAGGTTCTGGTTTGGAAGTGCAAGTGCTGCTGAAAGAAGATGCGCGGTTGGGGTGGGGGCAGAACATGAGCTGAGGCAAAAGACAAGTGCAAGCCTCATTTTAAAAGCCTGTCTGTGTTCCCTGTAAGAAACAGAAGGTCTAGAGAGGGTGCAGAGCAGGAAAATGACCTGCTCAGAAATGGATTTCTGGAGGAATCCCAGGAGAGCAGTGTGAATGTGAGACTTGAGAGAGAAAGCAGGAAATGGGATCCCTTAGGATCTATTGGCCAGCCTAGGAAGCCGAGCTAAGGAAGAAAAACTTGGAGAAAGGGGGACTAGTACACAAATAAATCAATAGGAATAAGAAGGAAGGGTAGTAATCAAAGAAAATGGAGGTTCTTATGATCTATGGATGTCAAATTTAGGTTCCTTTTAAGGGAGATCTGGGCACATGAATATAAAGAAACATTTTTGAAGTAGCAGAGGAAGCTCATATTTTGTTACTCATTAGAAATATTCCAGGTTCTGAGCTTGCTAATTCCTATATGTTACATCATTGAATCTACACAGAATCCCTTAAGAAAAACAATGCTATCCTCATTTTACAAATGAGAAATGAAGTTCAGAGAAGTCAAATAATATCTCAGAATTATAAACAGTAACAGTGCTTTCTGATTCCAAGGAAGATGTGATGGGTGCATTGCCAGTTTTCAACCCCTGTGTGCCTATCTGAGTAATCTTTGTGTCCTTCTAGAATCTCTGCTTCCTGTGGGCAGAGACCATACAATAACTCATTAATGGCAAACAATAAATGCTCAATAATAATGTTCAACAATTATTTTTAAGTAAAAGTCCACAAGTGTGAATGATTGATAAATGAGGTAGTACTCTTCTGACACATTAACACAAATAAGAAAAAGAGTCTCTGAGGCAATCTGTCCATAGACACGGCAAAAACAATGACTAGCTCAAAAGACTACTATTGCACACAAACAGAGAAGGCTTTAAGCACTTTTAAGAGGGCATCATGTTGCTTGATTCACACAGTGACACCCCATCTAAATTGCAGATACTTGGCTTTGGGCAGTGTCAAGTGACTGTTCCAGGAAACCCTCCAAATTGAGTAATTGCTTACTTAAAGCAGCATAATAACTGTATGTTAATTTAACCACCAGGGACATTGTTTTTTGTAAAAGTATTTGGAAAGCACATCTCTTTGTAGGACAGACAATTATTTTAACAGTGAAAGTAATGCAAAGAAAGATTCTGTAGTCCTATGGATCCTTCCAGAATGGGTATGTATACTCCGAACACATCCACCAGCTCTAGCCACAGACTGCCCCATCTCATATGAAAGGACAGCCCAGACATCTGCACGCCAGCCAGATCATCTCAGGTTAAAACTGAGAGCCTTGCCAAGGGTGAGAAATACAGCCAGCAGGAAAAAAGAATAGAAAGAAAGGCTTTCAGGAAATCAATACCTGTTATTTGAACTGAATCCACTGTCAATGAAGAGAAAAGGCATGAATGGATATCTTAAAGATTCTCGGGTTATGAGTCATGCCTGACAATAAATTCAAAGAAGAATGTGAGGACACCATTTTACCTTGTTTTATTTGTGTCCCTGACAAAAAGGCAGGAAAAACAGAGAACTGAAGTAAAAGGAAATAGTATTTAGTTTACTACGAAAAGAAGGAAAAGATAGAATTAACTTAATTGAGGGTCAGAAGTAAGAGATAAGATCAAAACATAAGTTTATTAAAATTGAAAATAATGTTAAATAAACATAAATGTGTAGTACATTTTTTAAGGGAACACAAATTTCAGCATTCAACCTTTTCATAACACTTAATATACTCTTGGGAACCAAGGTCCCCATTACACAATGCAGAAATAAATCAGCCCATCTCATTCCACCATGTTTCCTACATCCATACCCCCCTCTCCTTTGCCCTCTCCCCAATTACCCTAGGTACATGTATGATTGCACAAATGGTGTGACCCTACTTTGGGAACAACCAGAGAAGTCAAAAATTGTGCTACATTTGTGTACAATGAATCAAAGAACATTCTGCTGTCATGTATAATGAATTAGAATCATAAATAAATACTTTGAAAAAGAAAAGAAATAAATCAGCCCTATGTAGATCAGTTCCTAGAAAACCAGACCTATGATCCAGGTTGTCTCCAGGTGCCTCAGCAAGTAGCACCAGGGAAACTCAGAATTATCCGGAGAACCAGGAGAGGCAAAAGGGAGAGTGTCCCCTCTAATGTGCACTACTATTACTTGAAGATTCCTCTCAAATTTAATCCTAACTATGAAGAAAGAAATAGGAAAGGGGGCAGGAAGAAGAAGAAGAAGAAATGGCAGTGGCAACATGAGGTAGAGGAGGAAGAACCCAACATCTTTACATGGTATTACCATATTCGAGTTAAGGAGAAATGGGAGGAAGAGAAGGGAGATAGAGATAAAAACTGAAATGAATGAGAATTTTAGTAGGACTGCACATTTTTTCCTTTCATATTCCACCTTCATCCGAGCCATCCATTCCTTGTTCTATAAGGTTATAACTCATGCAGAATGACACACTGCAATGTTCTGATGAAACTCTCCTCTATGCTAGAGACTCCCAGCAGACAGACACTACCTACACTAACTCATTCTGCTCAACACTTACAGATGTCCACAGAGGGGTGCTGAATACATGCTCTTATTAAAGATGAGGAATACAATCAATCATTTTTGAATGTCCACACACTTTTTCTTTCCATTGAGCCTTATAAATTAGCCTGTGATTGTTTCTAGAAAGACTATGGAACTGGGAGAGATACACAGGGAGCATCAGTGTCTGTTATGTTTTATTACTTATAATAAAAAGATCTAGGCAAATGTGACAGAATGTTAAGATTTTATAAAACTCAGTGTTGAGATTCCTCTAAGTTGTTTCTATTGAATCTTTAAACTTTTTATAAGGAAAAAGATGGTGAGAATTTATTCACAAAATTTACTAAGTTTTTGGAGAACACTTTAATAATATATATCAAAATGTATATAATTACCTTTTGATACAGAAATCTTCTGAGAATTTAAAAGAAGAAAGTCAAGAAAGAAATACATGAATGCACCACACACATATACACTCACGGAAACACACACAGATAAAGAGGGTTTCCTTTGAGATGTCATGTCCAAAGATGAAGCATATCTTCCTGTCCACAACAGCAAATAAAGAGAAACCATCTCAATGTCAAGACGAAGAGGCTGTGAAATAATTCACCCAGTATGCTAAAATATTATGTATTAAAAATCAAGGCATAGACAAATGGAAAATTGCAACTTACTACAAGCAGAAAAATGAGCTATCAAGTAATATGAACAGTATAATCCAGTTTTCGGTGAGAACAAAAAGAGAGACTTAGACTATCAAACAGAATGGCAAACAGATGTAGAGTCTACATTTAAAAAGACAGAACACATATGAAAATGAGTGCATGAGAAAATAGGAAAAGCTGAACTAGGTCTATAAAATTGAGTTAACTGTATCATCCCAATATCAATTTGGGTTTTGATAATATGCTATGGTTATGTAAAAAGTTACCACTGGGGGAAGCTAAGTGATGGATACAAGTGACTGTTCTGTATTTTTTTAAATAACTCTTTTGAGTTGATAATTATTTCAAAATAAAAAACTAAGAAGTAAAAAAGATTGAATGGAACTATAATATACCAAGAGATATACTACAATCCTGTTTTAGATATTAAAGCACAGCTGATTTTTCACTTTTTGTCTTTCCTGAATTTATCTGTTAAAACTTAAAACTATACTAATTTTATAGCTGAAAAAGAGGTATAAACCAAAATTTTAATCAGGATTATTTCTGCATAAAGAAATGCCAGAACAAATAAATTCAAACCTATATGTTACAACCTAGGCCTTGTATCTATAAAAATTATCCTCTCAGGGCTGGGGTTTTGGCTCAGTGGTACAGCACTTGCCTCACACGTGTGAGGCACTGGGTTTGAACCTCAGCACCACATGAAAATAAATAAACAAAATAAAGGTATTGTGTCCATCTACAACTTAAAAAAGAATCCTCCTCTTTGAAAATTAAAATATATGACATCTTCATCTAATTTCCTATCTGCCCCTCCACTTCTCACCAAAATAACCTCACACACATAGACACAGACATAACACAGATACATTTATAAAGATAAATCACACTACACTAACCACTTGAACAAAATATTATGTCAAATAGATATAATTTGCTGTGCTTTTTTCCCTGACCTGATCCTCAAAATTATCAGAGAATACTATCACAAGCTACCTCTTTGGTAATTCCCCCATTGGCTACACACTACATTCACAGATGAAACATTTTCCATTAACACATGGACAATCTGAAACTTGAATACAGTGGAGTCCACTTAATTATCCAAGAGCTCATTATCTGGATGGTGCTAACCAAGCCCATTATTTCTCCTTTAGTCTCTTTTTTGCTACTTGTCTTTTCTTCACCTTCCTGCTTGTTAGCACTTCCACCTAAAAAATGAGAGGCTCCTCAGAGGGATAAAATTCAAATTAGTTGATTTTTTTTTTATCTATTAAAGGATTCATTAGTTGGAAAATGGCCACTGTTCACAGAATAGAAGCCGTGTGTTCTTGTTATCCACACTTCAACAGTGAAAGGTAATTCAGAGTAGAGTTGATTATAAAACAAAACAGACTTTGTTACCCATATTTTTACAAACTAATTAGACAATCCCTATCTCCTGTGACTGCTCTTATTAAACCAGGAAATGAAAGCTATCTTATTATACAATTAAACAATTGACATTGTTTTTCAAAATTATACTCTATCTGGACTTGCCCAGCTCATAGAGAGCATTCAACAAGTGTTTGATAAATGAACAAGACAAAGAAGGAAGGAGTATGAATGAAGGAAACAAACAAGTTAATAAATGAGTAAGTTCTCCAGCCACAGGGCAAAAACCACTTTCATAAATACAACAAGCTAACAAGCACATATGTGCATGTGTACCTGGCTTGTTTTGAAAGTTGTAAACTAGTATAGTAAGGATAAAATAGGATTAATTATAGAGAAAATATGACATAATGAGAACCCAATACACTCCAGAGTCTAACATGTCTGGTTTTTCATCCTAGGTCTGCATTTGCATACTAAGTGAACATTATTAAGTTAATCTTCCCTAAATTTTTCTTTAAGAACATATATTCTTGGGAAGTTAAAGAACTATGGAAAGAGATATTATTGTTGTTTTGATTACCAAAACAGTGTAGTTTGTATCCTATAAAACTTTAACACACACATACAAACATCCATAAACACTCACAGAAACTCACATATATATAATAAAATCATCCTTTAGAATTTAAAATATTTTGATTGAAGAACACTAATATTTCCAGCAAAAATGACCTTTAAAATAATTATATATTTAATGAGAAATGTAAAATCTTATTATTTTTATCAATTATAAAATTAAAAATTAATCCTTTTATAAATGAAGTAAAGCAAGGTAAAACCTTATCAGATTAGAACTAATAAGTCTGTAATTATAGATTAGATTTCAAACATCTCTTGAAATATTCAGGTAAAATAATGAGATGTTTATGGTAGATATAGTATATATTATGTTTATTATACAGTAATAAAAATGATAAAAGTCAGTCTCACATCTTTATAAAATGTAAGCATTGAACAGATTAAGGTAATTTTTTATTTCAAGTAACATAAATATTAAGATTTTATCAGAATTTTTGGGAAAAATGTAAATGTGTTCTAAGAGGAAATAATGATTTTATTTTTACATTATCTAATTGTTATCAATTTTAAATGATATGCCAGAACAAATCAATTCAAACCTATATGTTACAATAGGTTTAAATTGATTTGTTCTGGCAATATGTAATTTTTGTTTAATGAATCCACAAACAATGATAATATGATAACAAAAAATTAATCCAACTCTTAAATCTGAAATGCTTGAAGTCTAATGTGCCAGGAGACCCACATTGGTACTCAATCTATAGCACACAAGTGAGGCATTTCCCTCCCTGCAGTGGGGAGTCTTTGTCCCAATGGATAGAAATTCATGTCAATTGTAAAATACCCATTACTACAGCTTGAAGATGATGAGCCAGTGGCAAAGGCAGCCAACCATCTCCAAATGAAGCTTCGATCCACGAAGACAACAGAATTTTTAAACTGCTCAGATGCCTTGATTCATATAGATCATTTAGGGATGTGGTTGGATAGATACTTCAGGTACTATCAAAATGCAATTTATACAGAATCCAGACATATAATTTGGATTAACAAGTTTAACATGCATGTGGTGATGATTTAAAACAGTTTAACTAGTATACACAAGCCTCACTCATTCTGCTGCAGAGACAACAAAGGTAATTTAGACCTGATCCCTACTGTCCTATTTCCAGATGGTGATTTATTAAATCACTAGTAAAAGATAAGTATCCTTGGAATGTGAGCTTAGGTAGTGGAAGTGGTGACAACCTGGAAATGTGAGTATTTTTTGCCCAACTAGCTTAACGGGAAACCAGACTGATTTGTCTTTTAGAAAAGAACCTTGTAAGATTTTTAGGGTAAAATTCTTAGAGATACTGGAAGGATATAAAATTGAGAAAACATGTGCAAGTCAGCTCTGAGATAACAATGAAGACTTATTTTCCTCTAAAATGAGGGGAAAATGGAAGACACATAGCAACAGAGCACAAATGAGAAGGAGAGTCAAAATCCTTGATTATAATTTTTTAGAATTCTCTATCAGTCTCATTGTCTTTTCTTTCACTCTCCAGGTCCTGTGATCTAAACAATTATATGCCAGCCAGACAGAAGTCAGAGAATGCAGTTACAACCCATTGTAGAAATTGGGTGCTACAGTAAGACTCAACTGGATTGAAAAATTAAGTACACCAATATAGGACTTCAGAAAAGCCACTTATCTCTCTCTGCTTTTGTTTACAGTTACAAAAATGCATTATAACTGCACCTATTTCTTCTCCTATATTCAAAAAAATTGAGGGGCTTGGGGTATGTCAAGCATGTGCAAGGCCCCAGCATCAAAAGACAGAGAGGGCAGGTGCAGGGAGCAAGAGACAGAGATGCTTATTAGAACTAAGAAAGCTGGATGCAAGGAGATTCCTGAGAAATGTGTCTCTGCACTTAACATGAACCATTTATCAAGGTCTGTCCCTCTTGCATGTGCAGAAGAAAACTAGGATCAAGATTAAAGAGAATAAAGGGGAAAAAAAGAAAGAAAACTACACATGAATGCATTAAAAAAATAAAACAAAAACAAAAAAAAAACCCACTCTACAACTTTCATGATTGCAAACATATAACCAGTCTTACTATTTTACTCAGAGTTTAGAGGAAAGAAAAAAATTCATATATTTATAATTATATTAATTAACTAGGTTGTTTAGCACCATGTTCTCATAAAAGTCACATTTAAAATGTACTGCACGCTGTGAATAATGGGGTCATTATAGATTTTTTCCTTAAGTCAGAAAACTAACAGAGCATTTCTAAGAAGGAGGTTGATACTGCTTTCTACTGTCAGAAAATAGTAGTTGTCAACCAATTTGAAGCTACTTTCCCCCCACCTTTGTGTATGTTGTACACAATAATACAAAGAGTTTATGTTTTTGAAGTGAATCTATTATTCCATGTCTAATATAGTTACCAAGTATTTCTGAGATGTAAATCCAGATTTTTAAGCTCTTTTAATGTAAATATTCTTTTTTTAAAAAGGCAAACTACTTTTAACAGTTTCAATGAAAAGGGATTAAGAAGTGAAAGAAATATTAAAGTTTATTGAGACTAATATTATAGAAACAATATAATGTACTCAGAGCACAGATGGTAAATTCAGACTAATTGGTTCAATCTGTAGATCTACTGTTTATTTACTAGTTTTGTAAATTTAGGCAAGTTGCTTAAGATCTCAGTTCCACCATTTCCACACTCATTCAAGAGAATAAAAGTTGATCCTACTTCACAAGGTTATTGTATAGATTAAACAAATTAAAGCATTTGATATTGTGCCTGGCTCCTAGCACAGACAGAGTAAGGGTTAACTGTTCTTATTTCATGCTTGACATGTTCTGTATACATTAACATTCTCAGTCATTACAACAGAACTACAAAGTTATTATTATCCCCTCCCCCTGCAATCAATAGATAGGTTGGATTATGCTATAGTAACAACTGCAAAATTGCAGTACTTGCAAAAACAAACACTCATTTTCACTCCCAATACATTGTCATTTATGCATTTTCATTCAGCCATCCAAACTGCTTCTATTCTACCTGTGCTTTACAATGCCCTTTCTAGAGGAACTCTGGCAACTAAGTGCTTCACACTGAAGTGACAAGGTTCATTCCTCTTGTTGCATTAGCCAAAACTCCTTAAAAACCACGTGTATGTAAGGAAGGCCAGTCCTGTGCTCTCTGGAGAACGGATGTTGGTGGAAGACCCCAAAGAACTAGAACACTCAGCTGAGTCTGCATTTTTCATTGCCCCACTTTACAATTATGTGGGGGCAAGGTATTGTTGAAGGAATGGAGCTGAGATTTTAAGCCAGATATCCATTTGTTTTTTCCACTAATTCTTCATTCTCTTTCTCCGACCTACCCAAATTAGGGTATCAGATAAATTCCCATTGGCAACAATGGCAAACTTCAGAGGAGGGTAGAGTTAGGAGGAAGGCACAGTCAGGGCATGTGTGGTTTAGAATAGTGTTTAATTCAATTGAGAATCAATGAAAGTCTATAAAAATAAGAATAAGAGTCTGGAGAGAAAATAAAGTGAGATCAAGATCAAAAGTAGACTTAGTTCTTAAGTGTCCATGCATGAATTACCATAAAGTTCTTTAGCAAATGCTCAATAATACTGATTTCCTGTCCCTCGATGATGAAAAATTTTACCATTTTATCTTACCAAATTTTAAAAAATTGCTATATCGATCAGACTTCCAAGAGAAACCAAGAGCTCTTTTTTCTTCCTCTTCTCAATTTTCTTCTTTAATCTTCAGAAATTTCTTTACCGCATTGACACATGCATTTAGAAGGAACATCTTGAAAGATTTACAAGGGCAGTGTGACTATTCTAACATAAAAACCTAAAGAGAAGGTATTCCTGTTGTCTGAAATTAGTTCTTAAGTCAGAGACCTGAGGATTTTAGTTGCCTTTTTTCCCTCTTACTTAGGTTTATTCATGTTTTAAAGTAGCAATCTTTTGCTATTTATTTGAAAGAGCTTCTGTTTTCAGTCACTATTATAAACTGGACTCTTTCAAACTCAAAATTCTTAAACTTTCTTTTTCCTAGACACTATAAGAACAGTAACATCTCCATTTTATGCACAGTCTCTTAGTTTATAGGGTCAAAATGTCAGCAAAAGCAAATACACTGAATACCTTTAATATAATAATTTCTCCTGCCAAGTAATTTAGATAAAGGATCTGAATTCCACATTTACACAGACTTCTTAAAACTATAATTTAGTGAGATTATGGCATTTATATATATTATTGCAAAGATTTCTTAGCCTCCCCCCACATTTCACCTACAAATGCCACACTACAATGGAAAGCAATGATCTCTTTCATAAGAGTTGCTACTTATTGCTTTTGGAAGTACAGGGAAAAAAATTTTAAGAGACAAATAACTTCAACCAGTGGATTTCTTTTCTCAACTAACAATGTATGGCATGAACAAAGGAAAAGTACGCTGCCTTCCAGGAGGCACTAAGAGTTAGGATTTTCCCCCAACACCTGGGAGTTGATCGGTCACAGCTGATTGAATTTCCATTGTTCATTGATTGTGCCATTTGCCAGGCAATCCATCCCTGCTTATGTAATTGCAGCATTCCTGTAGTTCACTCTGTTCCGTCCTAAAGGCTCAGCAGCATGACGGGTTGAGAAAATTAGATGAGGCCCACACCAAGATGCTGACCTTCAGAATATAAAATAAGGCCCATCTTTTAAAATCAGTCTTTCTTGATGAGGTTATTTTGAGGGACATTATTTCTAGCAGGTGATTTTTCTTGCTAACCATGTACCTTCTTAAAGCATTTTTATATTTACAAGAAGTGATTGTTTAAAAATTTAAATATACCTGTACTGTGTACAATGTTATGAATAAATTCATTCAATTTATAGTGTGTCAAAAGGAGACAAATGTTTCATCTTTAGATAACACTCTCACTTCAATCTAGAATTAAACATAATTTTTTAAAACATGTGAATATATTCTTTTCTTGAACCACGCTGAGAGTCGATATAAAGTGTTATCACTGCAGAAATGATAACAATGTGAAGTATGTCTATATTAGATTTAGTCATTTCACAATGTGTACATACTTTAAAACATTAAGTAGCACATGACAAATACCTACCATGTCATCAGTTTTTAAAGAGAAAAAAGACAAAATCTGGTAACTATGAAGAAATTTCACATAATCTTACTAAAAAGAGAGTTAAAAAATCAAAAAGACTGAATTTCCCAACCAGTTTAACATGGCTGAGCACTTGTTTGACAATGAACCGAAGTTCAGGTTTTACATAAAATCCACATTTATATTTTTCTTTTCCTTTAAAACAATCTCAAACTCACAGAAAAGCTGCAAGTACAAGAAAACTTTGCTCCATCTAAACTACTTACTGAAATTTGCCCAATAACCCCAGAATAATTTAGTTCATAATTGCTACGAATAAGGACATTCGTCTAGAGAACTACAATATAATCATCAAATTCAGGAAATTAACATTGACACATAACCACCATCTAATCCTCAAACCCCATTCAAGTTCTTTAATTGTTCCAAAAATGTCAATTACAGCAGAAAATATCCAATTCAGAATTACCTCTTGCCTCTAGTTCTGGTCTATTTAGTCTCCTTTAATACAGAACAATTCCTCAGTCCAAAGTCTACTTTAAAAATAATTCAAGATTTGGCACTGGGCTTCTGAAACAGTTGGGTATTTGTAGGGAAAGATTCTGGGCATAGAGCCAGAATCCTGGGGTTATTATTACTGACCCAGCTCTGCCCTCTGCTATCTAGCTGTGTGGCCTCATATGTAGACTGGCTTTAGTCCTCTCACATGTAGAAAGGCCATGATGACCCTAACTGTGCAGGCTGAGGGAATGGAATAATGAATATGCATGAGAAACTCTGGTCAAGGCTCAGAGATTGTTCAACAAAAGTCAATTCTCTCCTCATCCCTTTCAACTGTTTCCTTATCTTCCCTGTCAGATGCAAAGTCAAATGTTTAGATAGTTGGCTCACTAGAACCAGTGCAGGATATGACAAGAATATATGTATCTGCTCAGCAGCTCTTTATTCCATCTTTTAGATCCTGTTTTATGATTCCATCATAAATGATTCCATCTTTTATCTTGTTTCTCCCATGAACTTCTAGTACATAAAAAAAGAACAACAAAAAGAAACCAAAAAGTTCAACTTGCAAGAACAGGGAGTCCTATGAAGCAATAGGTTTAAAAATAAACAAAATTCCCTTCATTCCTACTTCATAGACTTTGCTTCTGCCTTTCAACATAAGTTACTCCTGAAGCAGAAAGAAGAGAAAGCATGGAGAAGAAACTGTCTTTTATTTGACCCAGGAACTTCTACATGTTGTAGACTGTCTTTCCTTCCTGCCTCTGTCAAATAAATCCATAAAATGCTTTTGCCTACCACTAGGCCATCTGTCATGCACTATTCTGGCTTTGGCCACTGACATCACCTTATTAAAAGTCACCAAGGATCTCTGAGTCACAGAGGTTTCTTTTACAGAGATAGAATTTCTTTCAATCCTAGATAGCCTCAGAACAACTCTAGAGCCCTTATCCCTATTGACTTTCCCAGTTTGTATCTCTTCTCTCTTTTATACTCCATGACACTAAAATATCCTGTCCCTCTCCTACTTCTTTGAATGAGTAGCATCCGTTCCCATGACTCTTTTTTTCTTGTACTGTAGTGGCACCCCCATTCTCCACAGAAAAGTCTTAACTGGGCTTCTCCAGAAATCTTCACCATGGCTGATTTTAGGACTGTCAGAAAAAGTGTCTCGACAAAAGAGTTCAACGTAGATAATTTCCTATTTTCCTGTTGCTCTGTTTTACTTGGCCACTGGTCGGGAAGAAATCAGCACTCCAGGTGCTGGACACCCCCTGACTAGTTCTTCACAAACATGTATCCAGTATAATAGTTTGTAGAAATGTGTAAACAGGGCCTTTGGCCTTAAGCTGGGGCTTCACAGAGATGTCTACATTTCTAAGATAAGAGAAGTTACCAATTGGGCTCCATGGTAACAGCTGGCAGGGGTGGGAAAGAAAGAGGAGAAAAAGCTCTCCCCTTCTCAGGTGTTGTCCTTGAAAGGTCAACTTGCCCAGAACAGAGAAAGAAAAAACTGTTTTTATGTAAACTTCTACAGACTGTGAACTTCTCATCCCCTCCCCTTACATGCTGGGTATAAAATTCTGAAACTACCTGAACTCGGGGTTCAGGGGACTGATTGATAACAGCAGAAGCTATGCCCTCTGAACCTGGCTGCAGCCAAATAAAACTGTTTCCTTCTTTGGTGCCTTGCCTCGTCTGTCCCTATAACAGTACTTCTCCCCAAAGTTTAGTCCTCGGTATTTTGTTCTTTCCTTCTCTCTCTCTCTCCCTCCTTCCCTTCCCCTTTCTCTCTCTCTCCCTTTCCCCCCACTCTCTCTCCAAAAACATTCAACATCCACAATGTTTTAACTATTATTTCTTTACAATTTATACTTGAATCTACACTCCTACATCCATCTGTCTCCTAGTTTTCAACACATTATCTTTAATTCCCCCATGAGATCCTCCCCTTGGACATTTTACTCAAATTCTTGATGTGACTATAACATCTTCTGTTTCCTGCACTCCACTTCCAGGCAGTCAGCATATCTAATGTAATCTTGATTCCTGAAATTCCTCTCTTTCTATTCCTCCTGCCATTAGCCTGGTTCATTAGACGCATTTCTACAAGTTAGCGTTACTCGTTACTCGGATATTTCCAATCTCTCTTATCTCCCTTTCCCCCAGGAAATCTTGAAATCTGAGGTCAAACTTAGTCTCAGATACTAGGTTTATCCCATTATCCTTTTAACAAAAAGCCACCATGGATCATCACTGCCTTAGTAGGCACTGCAAATAAAAATGCTCACAATGGCCAAAGGTAATGATCAGAACTGGCAGGAAATAATGCAATGGTGATAGGGACAGTTATCAATAAGCACATGCACAATTCAAAAGAGGCAGCAGATGCTCAGTTCTAGACAAATGCTGCCAGGCAGGAATAACTTCCTATTGCTGACTTATAGGTTCTGTGTGTGTATATATGTGTGCACTTCCACACATGCATGTTTTTCAAGAGAAACTCAAAAGCTTTTTTATTACTCAAAAGCTGAAACAAAAAGTTGTTACAGAAAAAAAAATGGATTTCCCATGAACTAGATTAATATTTAAATACTGCCAATTAATTTTAAAACATGAAACAGCATCTGGGTCAAAGTCTATCTGTAGGTTTTCTAACAGCTTGCATCTTGTGAGGTCAGTGTAAATGCTCCCACTCCAAGCCCTCTCACCCATCCTACAACTTATCTTCTGAAATCCAGAAGCAAAAAGCACAGAAAACACACTACAAGAGAACTGGTTTATTATAACTATCTTTCAACAACACTCAGTTCTTTCTGAATTACACTTTAGTTGTGTTATTCCCCACAAAGAAACACCTTTCTCCCCATCTATATGCTATCTCAATGTCAAGTTCAAATGCTAACATTTCCCTAAACAACTTCTTGGACCAAATTAGCTGAAGGGAATATCTCTTCCATATTCTACATTCTACACCCAGTACAATGTGTCAGGCACAGTCCCAGACATTTTCTAAGCTCCTACTTGATCATTAGAAATTGAAGCTATCAATAATCTAATCTTACAAATGAGATCATGGAAGCTTTCTCAAAATAAGTGGCAAAGTTTGGGATAAATTCAAGCCTATATGGTTCCAGTGCAGAGGAAGAATGGGGAATTCATGTGTTGGTCACCTATTATGTAACAAGTGATATATGTTAGGAAAAAAAATCCTTAATAAGAATGACAACACCATTCTGGGGATGGAACCCAGAGGTGCTCTACCATGAGTTCCATCCCCAGCTCTTTTTATTTTATTTTTTTATTTTGAGACAGGGTCTCCCTAAGTTGCTGAGGCTAACCTCAAACTTGTGGTCCTCCTGCCTCAGCCTCCTGAGTCACTGAGATTACAGGCATGTGCCACCACATCCAGCTGCCAAACAAAATTATTAGTAAAAATAAATAACACTGCTGAAATAAATTCAGATTCAATGTTTTATTATTATCCACTTTGATCTTCTGCATTGCTGTGAGATAGGTGAGGTTGCATGATTCCAAAACTGCACTGATGAATAATGTGGATCCAGTATTATCAAATGTCAGTGATCTGCAATACACTAATTAAAAAAAAAAAAACTTAAAAGACCCCTTTACAAAAATTCTCATTGCAGACAATATTTTATAAACACAAGTTTTAGAAAATTTTAAAACAAGATTTTTAAGAAGAAAAAACTAAAGTTTTTAGAAAGGAAATCTCCAGGTCTTCAATGTCTATTTGCTAGACTACCACTTTCTCTACATTTCCCTGGGTGTTTGTTGACTCCCACTAACCCTGAAATCACTCAAATCCATCTTTCCTCCATGACTTTTGCTCCTGTCTCAGATTTGGTCTCATGGATTTTAACTTAGGACTATCCCACTGCCTTCTTTACTGAATCTCTGCACATTGGTTTTATGGTAAAAACAGCCACATAAAATAAATAATTACAGTATCATACTTTATGACAGACACAAATGTACTGAGTCTTGAGAACAAAGTGAGGAAACCACACACTTGGATATGAGGAACACCAGGAGAGTTTCCTGCTTCTAAAATGATTGTGGTGTGAGAATACAAAGAGAGCTATTCTTCCTCTAATATTTATAGGGTGGACTAAATGAGACAAGGTCTTAATCTTTTATTCAGTTAATCCTCAAGCTAGCCATTTGCATTTGAGGAAACTGAGGCACAGAGAGATTAAATAACTTGCCTGTGAACACAGTAACCATGAGAGGCAGACCTCAGATAGTCTGGCCATGAGTCCATGTTCTTAATTTTCATGGCTCCCAGAAAGCAGGAGCTGGTTTCCTCACTGTTGTATACTTAGTGCCTGGTTCACAGTCTGGGTACATGGAACAGGATCAATCAAATACTACTGTAAAAAGAAAAATGGAAATAGAAGGGGCAGGGGCTGAAATTGTAAAGGGAACATCATGTAAACATTCCCCAAACAAACAAGAGAGGACAAGACCTGATGAGGACACAGAACAGGCTCTTGGTGACTCAATTCCAGATTCCCTAATCTGACCTCTCTTCAAAGGAAAACTTGATCTTGTCATTTCCCCAACCTCATTGTTGAGCAATGTCTTTCAAATGACTGCAGATAATCTCTCTTCCTAATGGATAGCAGGTAAGAGCCACTACACTTTTCCCGGCCTAGGCACATAGAAGTCACACTGAATTCTCAGAGACTCAATATCCTAGCAAGTTTGGCATCTAGTCTACAATGTCTACAATGTATCTTGTTTATTGTAATATAAAAATAATGTTTATAACTACTTAATAATTACAACTCTAGGAAGAAAACTTCATTCTTACCCTGACTTCTAACAACGCCTGTCCTATATCTGCTTTCTTTCTGTGCACCCCTTGCTGCAGCTCCTTATGGCTTTGTCCCAGATATTTGGCACATCACATAAATTCCTTTCCACTCCAGACCCTGACTCTTTAGCCCCTTCTCCCAGTTTTCCCGCCAACACAATCATTTGCAACAATGTTGCAGGCCACATATCATGGACTTGGGTAATTTCACTTGTCAACTTTGAGAAGACATAGACACCCTTCCAAACCCTACTCAGCTGTGATTTTTATTGAAGTCCTTACCCCACTCTATTCCTTTCCACAGTATGGGGATACTTGGTAATACTTCCATAGTTTGGTTTACATAGTGTCTCTCTAGTTTGTGCTGTCCCTGGAAATAGCCTTCTGTTTTAATCACCTCAACATCCTGAGTGTCACAAAGAGCCCTGCCATAGAGGTAAATCTCCCATTTATGGGAAACTCAGATGATATTAGGTAATTGAGTTCCTCCAGAAAAGGCAGGATAGCTAACTATGAGACTGAGATTAAACACAAATGGAAGGTCTGAGTTCATCTCAAATTTCGATTTTCTTTCAGGATAGAACTCCAGAGTTCAAGTCCCAGGAACATAGAACTTTGGGCGCCCAAGAAGTTAGGAGACTTGGAATTGGCCAAGAAGTCACTCACCAACTGGTGGAAGGCGTGTATCTGTTCTCTAGCGTTTTGGTCCAGGGTTTGTACCAGCTGATCTGCTCAGCGGCTTTGCCCCAGAACCTCTCCGGGTCGGCCACCGAAGCAGCGAAGTGGGTCTTGTACTCGCCGCCGCTGGAGGACAGCGCCCAACAGCCCAGGCCCCGCGCGCGGGGGGCCACCAAAGCCCTCCGGGCCGCACCGGTTCCTCGGGCGGAAGAAGACCCCGGCAAGGGCCCCCCGAGTCCCCCGGCGCCTGTGACTTTGCGACATTGCAGCCAAGAAGGCTTCATCACCCGCCCCCCGGCAGTCCCCCACCCCCGCAGGCTGTGCTGCCCGCGGTCCCAAGTGCTCCCGATGGGCAACAACTGGGCTGCTAGCGACCGCCGGCGATCCGAAGGGAGCCAGAGGGAGGCGGGGGGAATTCTGAGGTCAGCCCGGAGCCCAGAAGTTTGGAAGTCACACTAGAGTCGCCGGGAAAAACCGACCTGGAGCCACCGAGAAAGCAACAGGCTGGAGTGGGGACC
>NW_025999853.1:27946079-27988506 GCF_001458135.2 Marmota marmota marmota
GCGGGGGTGGGGGGTGGGAGGGTTGTCACTGAGTCTCCGCGGGAGGTGAGCTGAGCCTCCGCAGGAGATCCAGCCCCCACCTGCATTTCCAGCTCCGTGACTTTATCAGAAAAAATCACTGTCAAACGGCTGAGAACATCCTCCCGACTTAGACACACAAGAACTCCTAAGACAAGGCCAAAGAAGCCAACTCGATCTCAATTTTCAAACAAGCAAGTTGTGCGCGGCGTCCCTGGTTGGTGGAGGTGGCATCGCCTGGTTCCTATGGCGGAAGCCAGCAAACCTGGGCATTGCAGCAAGGCCCCGATTCACTATTCTTATTTATTCATTTATTTATGTATTTATTGAAAATCCAGCTCAATTCTGGTCACCAAAAAAACAAACGACTCCAGGGCAACAATTGCTCCAGGATTTCCTGACAGCTGAGGTAGGAGGAGTGGAACGAGGTTGCGCCAGCCAAATTGGGAAGGGCTTGGAGGGGTGATTGACAGGCAGCTGGGGAAGGTAACCCTATTGGGATGGCAAACACCTGCTGACTGGACTCCCAATGGAATCTAGAGGCAGAAGGCCGAAAGGACTAGTTGCATTTCCTCCCTTCCACTTCGTTCCTTTGGAGTTTCTGTGGCCCTTTTTACTGAGGACTAAATATATATATGGTTATGGAATTTGGAGGTGGACAGGTGATGAAATGCTCTGAACTTGATGGTGGTGACTGCTTGCACAACTCTAGACAAACTAAACCCATTGTGCTGTGAATTGTATGATGGCGTGAATTATATCTCAGTAAAGGCTTCTTTCAAAGAAAACAAAACAAAACAAAAAGGCTAAGAAAGGATGAAATGGATCCAACAAAAAAAGGAAGCTGAGAAAATTAAAAGAGAAAGGTGGTGTGAATTATTGTCTGGGGTTGACATTCTTCAGTCTCTGCCGTTTTTCCATGACTTCATGAAATTTGGAAACAATCTTTTCCCTTAATATCATGCCAAGCATATTCTGTTTCCGTGTGACAATATTTACAGTTTTAAATGGAAAGCTACATATTCCAAAATCTGAGGTGAGAAACAATAGATGCCCCTGGCCCTAGAATGGATCATAACTTGAGAATCTGTAAACAAATGATCCTTCAGGAAGAGAATATGTGAGGATAAAGGCTAAATAGAACAGACATAAATAATGCAAAACAGAAAAAAAAAAGTTTCTTTATATAGACACCTCAACTCTTCTCTTTTAACTAGGAGTAAGGCATTTCAGTATCCTTTTTACCACCCCAAATTCTGATGCTGATGGCAAGAGACACTGCCACCACTTATATGCAAAACCTTTTAATCTCATGGCTCACTCCTTCATTCTTCCCAGTCTCTTAACCCTGCTGTCTTGTATACAAGTTCCACTGACCAATTATACCCCATTGGATTCCAGTGGTGTATTCTTCAGTTGAATGAATATTTAACAAAAAATGAGGACCCACATTATGTAAGTTATGGTCTGTTGGGCAAGATGTGAAGGAAGGACCACACAGTTAGTAATTGGTTTCTAGTATTTGTACACCTTGTACTTAGCACTTTAAAGATAATGTCCATTCCTGTGATTCTCATGAGAGTACCATGAAGGGGGAATCCTAATCCCCAAGTTTACAAATAGAGTTTAGAGACAGGTGAGCTTGCTCCAGACCATGCAGCTATCAAGTAACACTCGGAACACAAACCTTGTTGATGCTGAGTTTCAGAACCAGGAAGCTTTGAATTACAGGTGAGCTGTGACACTAATTATCTGCACATCAGTTGGAGGGCTCAGAAAATGTCCAATCCAATCCTGTCACTCCAGCATAGTATTGAA
Organism: Marmota marmota marmota; assembly: GCF_001458135.2. Classification (NCBI taxonomy): domain Eukaryota; kingdom Metazoa; phylum Chordata; class Mammalia; order Rodentia; family Sciuridae; genus Marmota; species Marmota marmota. The sequence goes on from NW_025999853.1 coordinate 27,947,916, forward strand.
ATCCATTTTCTTTCTTTTCTCCTCCTTTAACCTGTCTTTGATTGATTTATTTTTAGTGGTGCTTTATAATTATACACAATAGTGGGATTCATTTTGATATATTCATAAAAGCACATAGTGTAATTTGTCTATTTCATCCCTTCTATACCTCCCCACTGTCCCTCTTCCCTTCTCAGACCCCCTCCTCTATACTCTACTACACTCTCTTCTATTTTCATGAGATCCCCCAACATACACACACACATACATTTTTTTTTTCTCTCTAGCCTCCACAAATGAAAGAAATTATAGGACCCTTGGCTTTCTGAGTCTAGCTTATCTAGCTTACCATGGATATCATTTTCTTTCTTTCTGTGCCTTCTCTTGAATAACTTGGGGAATCTGACTCCAAAGACCATTATTTTCATGCCACACTGATTATTTTCTTATTTAAAAATAACTCTAAATTTTTTAATAAACCATAATAAGTTGAATACCTACACCCATTTTCCTCATTTGAAAAACCCAACTGAAAGATAGTGGTAATAGTAAAAAAAAAAAAAAAAAAAAAAAATCACAAGTACAAAGAGAACCAACTAGAGAGAACAAAGCAAATGAGAGAATGAAAGACAGGTGAGTGGGAAAAAGGAAATTTAACTGTTTGTGGAGAAGAAAATAAATGGATTTCCTCTTGTAGAATGTGTAATGTTTCAGGATTTGGAGGCCCTGGTTCCTCTGAATGTTCAGGATGAAGGTTAGGGATTAAAAGCCAGAAAAATGATCAAAAGATTGTATGAAGCAAAGTTAGATCCCTATGTTACTGATGAAACCACTTCTTCTGGACTCATCAGCACATGCTCTTTTGTGTGTATTGTTGTGTTTGTTTACTATGGTGATGGGGATAAAACCCAGGGACTCCCTCATGCCAGGCAAGTGCTCTACCACTGAGCCTTATCCCAGCTCCAGTTTCAAGTTATTGTGTAGAATAGACTGTTAGCATAAGTCCCATTTCAGGCCAAGGGGAGAGCATGAATGAATCCATAGTCCAGCAAAGGCAAGGAATACAAGTTGGAACAAGTTCAAGGTACAGGTAAGCAACAGAATGCACAAGAATTAGAAAACTGTAGTGCAGCCAACAAGATAATGAGACATAAAATATTGTCCAGCACAGATCAAGGCCTCCTGGTGAAGGATTGGCCTTTAAATTAAGACAAAAAGCCTATTGATTGATCACTAAGCATATGAAAAGCTTAAAATCATTAGCTATGGAGTCTCAGTTTGCATCTTAGTACTGACACTTGAGACTTGGAAGGTTTACTGTGCTGCAATTTCTGGTCCGTAGTCTGAGGCTGATAATTTTATTCCACAGGATTGTTGCATTTTTTAAATATGTATAAAGTGCATTTGGGCAGTAGCATGCCAAACTCTTTCAGGATAGCAGTGAAGGCCTTGAACAACCAATGCTCCAAAAAAAATCAACCCCAAAACTCTTTAGCTTCATTAATATACCTAAAATCTTACAATCAGTCACTTCAAAATAAATTAATTTAAGCATGCACACAATGTTTGTACTCTCTCAAAAGATAAACTATATTTTAATTAATTTGAAGGACAGGGTAATCACAATCTTCTCAATATTTAAGTCTGATAAAACACAAGTTTTTAAGTGCACATTTTTTATATCATAGTATGTGAATAAAAGTCTGATTAACATGCTATTTGGTATGAAATTTTAAATACCTTCAGCAAAGATTTATTGACAAGATTATCTGAGACAAATATTCTAGTAAGTGGAAAAGGCAAGAAGATGGAGAGTGGAAAAAATGAAAAGGTATGAAAAGCTGCTCAAGAAAGATCATAAGGGAAGGGGGAAAACTTGGAGTCAGAATATTCAATGATAAGGAAAAGATGCTGGAAAAGGAAAGAAAAACAGAGTGGAATAGAATGAAAAGAAAAAAAGATAGGATCATCCTATCAATTCTCCCACTTTAGGGTCAGACACCACTAGTACAAGTTGATTTTAGAGAAGAGAACAGAGGGGAGGGAAGGGGAGGGGCAGGGGAGGGGGGGAGGGGAGAGAAGGGAGGGGAGGAGAAGGGAGGGGAAAGAAGGGAGTCATTTAAAAGCACATGATTTAAAAATAATTATATATCATGCTAGTCATGCAGTCTGTTGGCCACACAATTCTTATTTTTACCTAAAATTTATTAAGACCCAAATGTCTAACTACAAGTAAGTATTCGAATTACTAAAATTTTTGTTTATGACTTTTATACATCTAGTGTCTTGGATATTATGAAAACTTGACAAGTGCCAAGTACAAGCCTTTTCAACGAGCACTTTATAGCAAATACTTGCTGAACTAAAATCTGAGCCTGGGGGAACACTGAAGACTTATTCTGATTTAGCAAAAGGGTTTCTGGAAAATATGATATCTTTATGGCTTAAAAAGTAGTTTTTAAGTTTCTGAAATGAAATAGTACACAGAATCTAATTGTGAACTATAATTTTGAAATTTTCTTCTTTTTGCCTACACAGTAATTTCAGTAAAGATAAGGAAGCAAAGACAGATGAAACATTATTTTAAAACAAATAACATTCCAATGGATGGGAAGACACTCAATAATTCTAGATCATGTCCTTGAAACATTCACCAACCTCATTTAATTTGTGGGGAAAAACACTAAACTTATTTCTAGTTAAGCAAAGTATTGAGTTGCTTCTATTCAAGAAAAATTTGAAGGGAGCAACTTAGGGAATATAACCAATCAATTTTTTTCATGGTCTTGTTTTATTTTTAATTTCTTTTTCTTCTGCATGGCAATATGCCATTGAGAAAAAAAAATTCTCATCAATGCAGTTATGAATTCAACGAAAGTTATGAATATTTTAATCAAATCACTAATATCCTTGATAGGTCACTTTAATTCTTCTACAGAACTAAATTCTATTGTGGTATTTATAATGCTTTTTTTTCCATATTCACAAATCAAAACCTCTATAAGGAGCTCATTTGTAACACTTTAAATATTTTAAATATATTAAAATGTCCTCATTATCACTGTAAAAAGTGATTAAAACGAAAAGAAATGTTCTTTGTCTTAAATGGTTGTTTATAAAGTATAACTGATTGCCAAACACCAACTTTGCTGCCAATTTTTATAGCTGGTGTGTGTGTGTGTGTGTGTGTGTGTGTGTGCGCACATGCATGCGTGTTGGTAGTAGGGTGGGTGGGTATGAAATTAAACTAGAAAATGAAACTTAAAGCCAGTTTACCAAAATAAGAGCTGTTCTTATGTAACAATGAATTGGGCAATAATATTTGGGCTTCAAAAACAGCAGAGATTTCAGCCAAAATTTAGTTACAAGTTGAAGAAAATATATGGGGAAAGAAATGACTTAATTTATCTATAATATGAACCAGATGTCTCATTTATTTGTTTAAAGCACTGTGGAAAACAAAACTAAAAAAATGATTATGTGTTGGCTATTGGGATAGTTTTAATGCAATCTGGCCAACATTTAGCTGTGTAGTTTCTTTCTGGTATTATTTCTACTCCTCCAAACCAACTACCATACCACATCCTGGTGACTAGAGAGTGGGAAATGGAAACAATCAAAAAGAATAGTGATTTATTTGGATACCTTTCTCCATTTGTTATTCTGAAGGACATCATGATTACCTTTATATTTTGTCTGTTGAACTCCTTAGCTGTTCTATAGTTGAACAATTATCTACTTATATAGCATATTTGGGCTGTTTGTTTTGTAAATTTCATCTAGAAGTCCAGGGTCTTTTCAAAATTTCCAGTTAAGATATTATATTTAAAAAGGGGGTTCATTCATTTATGTGATTAATAGATTAATGAATTAATGGGTTCATGGGTTATCTTAAGAATGGGTCTGCTCTAAAAGCCAGTTTGGCCAGGCCTCTTGTGAATTCTTGTCTTTTGCCATGGTATTAGAATTTTGCCAGCAATAAAACCATCACCATATTCAGCTCCTTGATCTGGAACCAAACTGTGGGCTCAGATAAATCTCCTTTCTTTATAACTTACCCAATCTGTGGCATTGTGTTATTACCAAGATACTTCAGGACACATGACACATTTTGTGAAAAACAAATAATCTGTGTCTTTGCCTAAAAGATAAACAAAAGATATGCTTTCATGGATCATTTTCATAATTTTTAGGGAATGCTAACCTGATTAATAAATTTGTCTTTGAAAAGTGTCTATGCTGAAGTTCAACTTTCAATATGAATCAAGAAAGAGTAATCAAGTCACAGTGCCTTTAATAATGCTTAGCTGTTGAACTCAAAGAGTTAGTATGAATTCTCAATGTGCTAAGTTACAACTCTTCATTTTCATTGAATGAAATCTGCAATAATATTATGAGTTACTATCTTAGAAGTTAAAACCAGCACAAAATGGGCTAAGTTATGTGCAACAATAATATGAAAACTGATTTACTCTTTCTTCTAAAAGAGTAAATGCAATATCCAAATGCAGTTAGATTACTAACAGAATCATCTATGCTATTTAGGAATAATTTAGCAGCCTCACAGTGCTTGGAATTTTACTGCTGGTATTAGATTACTGAACTGTCTGCTTCTGTGAATTTCTATCTATGAAAGATTCAACCTACTAGGCATTGTCATGTCCTGAATTCCATCAAACTTTTAGTTTAGCAGATATTGGGTACCTTTCTGGGCACTTATTTGCTCCAAAACTCTTCTGATACTTTGCTTGGAGATATGCCCAAATGATTAATTCAATATATGTTCATCCATTCAAGTAGCTTATTTAAGAAAGAACTATTGAATGTCAACACTATATCAGGCACATACGAATACAGATGCTTTTTTAAATATTTGGTTTTTAGGTGTGGATGGACCCAACACAATGCCTTTACTTTTATGTGGTGCTGAGGATCGAAACCGGGTCCCGCCCGTGCTAGGGGGCGTTCTACGGCTGAGCCACAATCCCAGCCCTAGATGCTTTTTTTAAAAACCTGGTATTATGATGTTTACATTTTATTAGGTAGATATAGAAAATTTAAAAAAAAAACTAGTAACATGTTAAATAATGTTAATTTAGATGAAGATGTGAGCTTTGATGAAAATAAAATGAAGAAGAATGGTCAAATTAGTGATTTTCTTAAAGGAGGTAATATTAAAACTAAGACCCATGTGAATACCCAGGGAAAAGAAATTTAGACAGAGGAACAGAAGGACCAAGAAGAGCAAGGTCTTTGTGATTTGAACAGGCTTACTATATACAAGAATTAAAAAGTGGAACAAGTGATATTGGAGTACATTGAAAGGTTAAGAGATACAATTTGAGACATCATAGTGGATAGATCATTGAAGGACTTTACTTACTATGGAAAAGACTTTAGATTTTACACTAAATGCAATTGAAAATGAGTGGATGAATTTCAGATATAGGTCTTTTTTATGCCTGTAAAGTTTGGGGATCACTCTTCTTAATCTGGTTCTTACCATAATAATTTGCTACTAATTTCTTTATCTGTGACCAGTGTATCCAAACCAAAGATTTGGGTTTGCTCACTGGACACCATCCTTTATATCAATGCTTTAATTTCTTGGAAGTTCAATACTGGGTCCAACCTTGACTGAAGTTCAAGAAACTTTTCTTCCAGATTCTGTATTCTTATTTTATATGCTGGAGAGATAAGCACTTAATTCTTGAAACATTCTGAGTCTTGCTAATTCCCTTTCCAAGCCTATTTTAGAGAACTACAAGGAACCTGCCACCAACAACAAAACTTTCACATCTCAATCTCAATTTTGGACTTTCAAGCTTCAGAGAAGTTGAGCAGACCCAATACAAACCAAAACAATTTTACAGGACCAAATAATGACAAGTATTCTGTATTCACTGTATCATATTAGTAATTTTTTTTTTAAATTTGAGTATTTTAGGTTGAAGGCATCCAGCCTTGCAAAAGATCTCAATTGTAGATAAAGGACCAGCGACTTCAAAGAAATCCTTCCCTGCCTCCCACCTTCACCCCATATCCTGCTTACTATCATCAAGACTATGTTTTTTCCATGTAAATTTCTTTCATGTTTTCTCTTCCTGGGATTAGGTAATTTAGGAACTGAACTAAACTTTTATTTAGTCTGTAAGCAGTGTTCCAAATAACATATGAACCACAAACAATAACAGAATTAAAATTTAAGCTTAATAAAACTCATGAAACAAAAAATTATTTTGAGAATTATATAAACCTGAGTAGAAAACTGACTAACTTTGACTTCTATGTGGTTCTCTCATCTTTACCATGTGGGACATGCCCACTGATTTTTAGCAGTACTGCATGTAGTAACACTCTATTAGATTCTATGGAAGGAAAGCAAATTTGAGCTTCAGTATTATTAATGCACTTGTGGTAATTTAAACAAAAAAAATACAGTGGTCCCAGTTAAGTTGTAATTAGGATACATAATTAAATTCTTCATCTTATATGAAAGCCAAAATAATTATGTAGAGCAAAGTAAAGACTTTTGCAATAACTATAAAATTAAATCTGTCCTAGGGATTTGGTTATGTCATATATAATTAATTGTTAATCACATTTTATTTGTGATTTTTTTTGAAACTCACAAATCTATTTTTTTTCTCCACATATATTATTTAAAGTAATATTTAGGTGACTTATAATATCCATTTTAATTCTTTCAAAAGCATCAAGTAAATGTTTAAAAGAACTGCTCTAGTTTTGCTTTTGGAAATTGATTAAGAATTTGTACAAGATCTAGATATAAAAGACAGATTTTGTAAGCAGTGATCTTTTTTTTGACTGTCAAAAATACATGTAATCTATTTAAGAGAGATAATAACTGGGAAGCTTGAAAAGGGATGGGGCACAACCCACTCCAGATTTCTCTTTGAAGAGGGAATATCAGTTTAAAAAGTAATATTAGAATCCATTGTTAAGCAATGAAAAAGATTTATTAAGAGCAAAGAGCATAACTATTTTGTGTGTACTTTAAAATTATCTGCAACCTCCTCTTTTAACAAAAATGAACAAAGAAGTTTTTTAACCATACTATATAAGGCAAATCAACAAAATTGGAAGTACATGGTATGAAAACACAATTGATGAAAACACAAGTGGCAACACTGATAATGAACACATGAAGCCAATATTATCCAAGAAAACAGAGAAATGGAGAAAAGAAAGTTCAGGTTGTTTTAAGATTGTACAAATTCCACCAGTCACTACAATAGATCTTAATGTGGGCCAAATGGGTCGTTGATCCCAGATCAACAAAGACAAAGGGGTAAATATAAAAGGAAATTCCAGGAAGAAATTATCATAATGTAGAGTTATAAACTCAGACTTTTGAACCACATCTTTTTAGCCTTTGCCCTGTCTCTTATTGGCTGTGTAATTTTGGTCAGGTTTCTTATTCCAAGACTCAGTTGCCTCTTATGTAAGATGGAAAACATAACAACAATTCTTCATAGGTTTGTTGGAGGCCCAAGGGAGATAATGCATATAAAATAGTCAGTACATTGCTTAGTTCACAGTTGGTAGTGAATAGTTATTTCCATCCATCCATTCATCCAGCAGATATTTATTAGGCACAAGCTGTATGCCAGGCATTCTGTTGGCTAATAGGAATAAAATAGTAGCAAGATTATCATCGTGGAGCTTACTGTTTAGTAGGAAGGAGAGAAAGCAGTCAACTATAAAAATGTGCTATGGGAGTAGGGAGTACATGATCATTCTTGAGGCAGAGAGGTAAGCCAGAGAACACTGGTTCGAGGAGATGACTTTCAAGCAAGGACTGCAGGAATAGACAGGGGTCAAGCAGGAAACCAGAAGACAGAGAGACATTTCAGACAAAGGAAAAGACATCTGAAAATGGCTTTTTTTTTTTCAGAAATTTAGATGGTATATGCTCTTCTCATCTTCATCTTAGCTATTTTTATATGTTATGATGACTGTATGGAACACTTTTCTGCCTCTGTTCTGTGCCTGCCTCATCCCACCTCAACTGTATGTGGTGACTAATGGTCAAGTGAAAAAAGCAGTCAGGACTTAGGACGTCATAGTAAAGCTTCACAGGCACAAAAAGTAAGATGGAGTTTATCTTCAGTGAAACTGGAAGTCACTGAAAATTTTAAAATAGGGTGTGTTTGTGTGTGTGTGTGTGTGTGTGTGTGAATGTTGTTTTCCTGGAGGTTAATATTCCTGCGCTGAACTTTAGTTAGCAACAATGTACCTTTCGGAAAGAAAATCAGAAATGAATTTTTATAGGTGACTGAGAAAAAAAGACCCATAAGGTCCAATGGTACAGAAGCAGCAAAATAATAACACTTTTAAGTTTCAGAGAGCCCCATGGTCAGTGTGATTGTAAATTGTCCAATGTGCCCAGCAAGAAGGGGAACTAAAGCCAGCAGAGTATAATTAAATGTGTGAATATGCACAATGGCAGTCCAAATGACACAGTCATGGCAGTAGTGACAACAGAAGCATGACAGCATACTGAGAAAGCTCCCAGGGGTCTTTATGCCAAATTATCACCCAGAGACAGAATATGTGTGTCAGAGATAAAAGAGAAATTGAGAACACAATTTTATATGCCTATTGCCCCCCAAATAAATTCCAGTTATCTGGAATTACAAGGCCCTTTATAGTCTGGTCTCTTCTTAACTTTCCTTCCTCATCTCTTACCACATCTTTACACTGTCCCCAAGACTTGCAGTTTTCATATTGATTTATATCTGGTGCTAATGCACTCTGCTTGCATATACTCCTCCATTTTTCTAGGTCATTCTTTCATTCTTTTCTTCTTCACTTTGATAATTTCTATTCAGCATTTAGGTTTTCTCTCTCTCTCTCTCTTTCTTTTTCTTTCTTTCTTTTCTTTTCTTTTGCTTTTTCTTTTTTGATTGTTGTTGTTTACTGGGTATTTAACCCAGTAGCACTTTACCAATGAGCTACATTGTCAGCCCTTAGATCTTTTTTATTTTAAGTCATGGTCTCAACTAAGTTGCTGAGGCTGACCTCAAACTTACAATCCTCCTGCCTCCATCTCCCTAGTCACTTTTCTTCAGAGGGTATCTAGCATTACACCATTACATAATAGGTATTTAATTGGTGCTGCTGAATGAATGTATCTGATCTGCCATTTAATGTACTGCGTGAGTAAAATGAGTTATCAATGCATAAGACAAAACCCAAAACAAAATAAAACCTCAGATACACACACAAAAAGAAAAAAAGACACTGCATTGTTAGTTATTATGTTTATAAAGACCTTATTGCTCATTTTTATTATCTTATTTATATTTTATGAAATTTTGATAAACTGACATAACTCTCCCATTTTATTAGCAGGGAATTTGAACATCAGAATGTTAATGTCTTGTTGAAGACTAAACTGATAAAAGACATTGAATTAGAACTAGAAATTACAAGGGTTTGAGGTGGAAGTAAAGTACAAATGCAAAAATATTTTAAAGGGTTTTAGAGGATAGATTATTTGATAGACTCACTTTCACTGATTTTTTTTTTTTTGTGTGTGTGTGTGTGTGTACCAGGATTTGAACCCAGGCACACTTAACCACTGAGCCACATCTCCATCCCTTTTTATGTTTTATTTTGAGACAGGGTCTTGCTAATTTACTTAAGGACTTACTAAATTGCTGAGGCTGGCTTTAAACTTGCAATCCTCCTGCTTCAGGATCCCAAGCCACTGGGATTAGAAGTGTGCGCCACTACACTCAGCACTTGTACTGATCTTTAAAGCAAGACAAATAAGGATCTTTGATATTTAAATTTTGCTAATGTTAAGCAGTTTTATGGACATGATATGATGATTGCATTTTTTTAAGTTTTGGAAATGTTTGACTTAAAATATTTGGCCTAACTAATATTTGAGTCTCAGGTAAATCATACACTTTTCTGCTTGGGTCATAATTTACTTCACTAGAAGTTGAAAGTTAGTAGTTGAGCTCCAGATGTTCTGGATCTGCTGGTATTGGGGATTGAACTCAGGGGCACTCAACCACTAAGCCATGTCCCCAGCTCTATTTTGTATTTTATTTAGTGACAGGGTTTCACTGAGTTGCTTAGTGCCTTGCCATTGCTGAGACTGGCTTTGAACTCACCATCCTCCTGCCTCAGCCTCCCAAGCTGACTGGGATTACAGACATGCATCACCATGACCGGCAGTATATAGGATTTTAAGAGAATAAGAAACTTAACATTCTTGACCTAAGTGTTCCAAAAATATACAGCAACCAGCCAGGCCTTAATATCTTATTAAATAACAGAATAGATGACTAAAGGATTTATATATATTTAAGTCAGACACCATTGAAATAGTAAGACATATTAGCAAGGTTTGGATGAAGAGGCTTTCGTAAATTTTGTCATCAAAAGATTTATACCTTGGGGCTGGGGATGTGGCTCAGGCAGTAGCGCGCTGGCCTGGCATGCGTGCTGCCTGGGTTCAATTCTCAGCACCACATACAAAAAAAAAAAAAAAAAAAACAAAGATGTTGTGTCCGCCGAAAACTAAAAAAAAATAAATATTAAAATTCTTTCTCTCTCTCTCTCTCTCTCTTTAAAAAAAAGATTTATACCTTATTATTCATAAATGTAGAATTTTGTTTGCAAGAATATCTCTTTATGTCAACAGTTTGCTAATTTTCTATTAGTCTCAAGATTCTGATGATTGTTTATTTGGGTATTATGAAAAACTATAATTTGTAAATGAAAAACTATAATTTGTAGATTCAATTTTTTTTTCATTTTGGAATTTCAATGTAAACGTCATCAAGTTGAACCTGCTATTAATTAATTGACCTTATTAAAATTAATTCTGTCACAATAGGATTTAGTGTGTATGTGTGTGTATATATATATATATATATATATATATATATATATATAAATAATTATTTAGATTTTCATGGAGTTAGGAATTAAAGAATTAATATAAAATTTGATCAAATAAAAACAATAAGTGAATATAACTAAAACATTTGTAAAACATAATATAATTACCATATCCAGAAAAAAATTCTGTGAATTTAAAACAAGTCTCCTGAATTTCTGTAGTATGGCAGAGCTTAATCAGTTTCTGACCAATATTAATATTCTCTTCCTTTTTTGGCTGGCTTCTAGCCCCTTATGAAACAGTCTTGAGACCAAGTTTGAGTTAATTTAATATGGGCCGACTGATGATATGTGTGCTCCAAGATTGACCCCTAAATCCTTGAATGAAATCTCCTTCCTGCCTACCATCTGGGTGTATAGAACTTAGTGAAAGACACTAAAACCTTACAGGATAGCTGCACAAAAACAGCTAGCCCTGGAAAACCATGAAGAGCAGTGTCTACCTGTGTCACTGGTGATGTGAGAAAGGAATCCCTACTGTGCTAAGACCTTGAGATTTGTGAACTTGGTTACAAGGGATAATCTTTTGTGAATACAGAGAATATAAGGAAAACTCCAAACTCTATGTTATTCTGTCTTATCTATTACTCATCATGCTCATCCATGCTCTGTATATTATCACCAACTGTCTATCAATTAGTATAAATAGTGAATTTGATCTGGATCATGTTAGTCAGCTTTCCACCACCATAACTATTCCCTAAAATGATTGTCTTATAGAAATAAAATGTTTATTTGGGTTCACAGTTTTAGAGGTGCCCGTCCATGATTAGATGAACCCATTGCTTTTAAGTCTCAGATGGAGGAAGCAAATGGTGGAGTAAACTGCTCACCACATGGCCAGGGAGCAAAAGAGAAAGAAGAAGGGCCAAGGACCCACATTCCCTCTGAAAGCAAGACTGAATCACTTAAGAGCCTCCCACTAGGCTCCACCTCCTAAAGGTTCCTCTACCTCCCAATAGCTCTACCCTTCAGACCAGGCCCTGAACACATGGGCCTTTTGAGGACATTCAACATCCAATTTATAAGATGAATATTGCTAACACATCGCTTTTTTATCAATTATTTTCAACATTTTTATAAGAGATGTATCTAAATTATAAGTATACAGTGCTTAACATATAGCCAAAGTATTTTCCCTTTGTTCCACAAAACAGTAAAACAATTTTATTTTTTCTATTTTGCATTAACTTTTTTTGATTTATTCTCTTGCATGCTAAATATTCTCTTCTAGTATATTTCTAGTTGACAGAAATATCAGTAGAAAAGAACAATTTGGGCTCTTAAGGAATCAGGTTTAATGAAAATGTAGGTTGGTAGTTAAACCTATTTTATCAAATCATCATATCATGAAATACTCTTTCCAATTAGAATTAACCCTCATCTAGTTTCATCTTATAAAATGAATATACTTTTGTCTTATTAAAAAACAAAATTACATGCAAGCTTCTGAATTGATTAGTTTTAGCAATGTAAGTTTTCTCATTTTTTAAGTGTATACGAAAAATCTGATTATGGTGGTTAATAAAATTAGCACAATTAGTTCTGACGTATTTTACATTACTTTTACTTAATTATATCCAGAATTCAAACACCAGAATAATTAGGAGTCTTTGTTATTCTGAAATAGCATTTTTTGGCTTACTAATTTTATGGGTGAATGAAATCTTTCTTGTAATTAGTTCAACTTAAGAGGAAGTGAGCATTTTACATCCCATTATATTTTTCATTTTACAGATGAAAAAATTGAGAATCAGAGAGGGAAGATAACTTTCTCAAGCATCCATGCTAGTAAGTGGATGAGCTGTGATGTGACGCACCCAAGACTGGCTCTGATGGCATGGGTTCTTAATGAAGTCCATTAGCCAAGATTTCTCAGACCGGAGAACTTGCAGTCTGTTGAGAAGATATTCATGGATCACCAAGTGGCTATGGGCTCTTGACTAGAAAATACAATAATTATTGAACACAGTCTTATGTTATATCTGGGTCTCAAAAAACCATAAATACAAACTTACATTGAAATTACAAGGCTGTTATATTATTATAAAGGAAACTATCAGATGATATAAAGCACATTAATATATCCTTGTATATCTATTTAATTATTCATCCATCTATTCATCTGTTTATTGAGAAGTCCAAACCTGGTGGGGTATAAATAGGGAGTTTTAGTGTTTTCCAATCCTGTCTTTATAATACTCCTTTTTCAGTTTTCAGAATCAGGTATGCAAACCCTTGTCACACTGAGACTTTAAAAGAAATAAAAGGGAAAGTGTTTCAAAAGTATCAGCTCTCATATACCCAGTGTCATATGTGTTCTTCCCCAAGACCAGTCTGAGTGAATCTGTCAAAGAAACTGAAGTCAGTTTCCCCTTTTTCACCTTCCCCTCCCTGTCTCTTCTATCCCATTTCAGAGAAGAAAGGGACACCTCAAAACCTCTCTCTAAAAAACAGATCACTTTTAATGGATAACCAAGAACATGTAAACTATATTAGGACTTGTAACTTTCCCTATCATATAGCTATTTCAATTACAATTAAAGGCATTTAAGATAGATTAATAGTGACAGTTATTTCTTAAAAGATTTTACCTCTTGCACTTTTCTCCTATTTTCAGAGGAAGCACTAATTTTATGGAAGTTCCACAAAAATAAAGCAAATAGTGTAGGATTAACAGATATTGAATACTGAAGAGAGCTGCTATCGTGTATATAACTGCAAGCAGTTTTTTTCAGCTATTCTCAATAGTCAGTTTTAGGACAAAAATTAGCTGAAAAGAAAAGCATTGAAAAGTTGCAGCTGTGTAGATTAATGTAGTAGATTATTCTAATATAAGTAGAATATTTCTAAAACTACAAAAATAGTCAAGATACATGGGATTAAGTCCATAGAAAAATGTTTCCAGTTTCTTTTAGATTTTATTCTAAATTATTTAACAAAGTAATTAAAATCTATTTTATCAAGTCATATCATGAAATATTTGCCCTTAATAGTTAATCCTCTCTTTATTTTATCTGATAAAATGACTATATGTTCTACTTTTCATAAACAAAATAAAAGTATAATTTTAGTTGCCAGACTCGTTAGTTTGTGGCTATGCAGAAATTCTGTTTCTGTAAGTACACAAGAATAGTTTGATCATGATGGTTATTAAAATTATTAGAGTTTTTATGATTTCACACATTATTATAATTATTCTCAACTGACTAAGGATCAGAGTTTGAACCATGAATGTACACATATTAAGTAGTAAAATATTATTAAGTTCACAAATGACTTAAGATACAAGCTATAGCCAAGGGCAGTGGCACATGCCTGTAATCCCAGAGATTCAAGGCTCTAAACAATTTAGCAAAACTGTTTCAAAATTAAAAAATAAAAAGGGTTGGGGAATGTAGCTCAGTGTAACCACTACATTTTAGTACTGGGAATTAAACCCAGTGCCCCTGGGTTTAATTCCCAGTACTAAAAACAAAAAAGAAAGACAAGAAAAAGGTATAAGCCATATAAATAACTGTAAAATTTTATAAAGTATAATGAAGTATTTGCCAAGAAAAAAATAATTAAAATATAATATTGTTTCTAATAAATTATTACTTATATGTTTCAAATATAATTTTACTATTATGGTTATTTTTACAATGAAGAAAATGTCTACATTAATGTACAATGTATTATACTGAAATTATAACTTTGCCTGTAGAAAATAAGTATTAAACCTATAATTATGGGAAAATTTTAATAAATCAAATTTGATTTATATCCTAATTTCTCTGTGTAGGCCAGTACAAATTAAATATGCTACATATAAAAATGTTAAACTGGAGAATAACACACTAGTGTTGGCTTTCTACTTTCTTGGATTTGGTAATCACCATATTCCCATTCTTATAACATGAAGACTTTAAAAGAAATAAAAAGGAAAGCATTTCAAAAGTATCCATGGGCCAATAATTCATAGCTTAGATAAATTCCACTCTCCATCTTCCCAGGCGTTCTACTTAAATGGATTTGAGAGTAGTGCATAGACCAGGGTAAAGATGGGGAGTGACTCAGCTGTTTGTCTACCTTGTAATCAATGACCAAGAAAACCACAGACCTTGTAATCAATGACCAAGAAAACCACAGATTTATTTGGGGCATTATTTAGAATGGAGAGAATTGACGTCCCTTCTTTCTCAGTCTTGAGTTTTCAATTGTTGAATTTAAGCCTATTGATAAGAAAATTACTACTCATCACAAACATACAGATTGAAACACAGATTTTTAAAAAATTGTCTGGCAAAATTATTTTAAAACTACAGGCTATATCTCCAGATCCAGGAAGCTACAGAACCCAACTTGAATTTCTATAAGAAATAAGCTTTCCAACTTTTAGACAGGTGCCATCTAAATCTAAGTCAGTCTGTGAGCTAGAAATTACATCAGTACACCAGTATCCATACTGCTCTTTGTGAAACAAACTGCACTAACATTAATTTAAAAATCAAAATAAAAACATACATTTCTAAATTATTTGTCATTTTATTTAAAAAATTCAGGACAAACCATGAAATAAAATTAAAATCATTATGTCATCATTGTAGATTATAATTTATATTTTTCATTGCTTTAGTGTTCATTCTTACAACTTTATTAAAGAAAAAATACAAAGAGAATTACAAAAATCATCCCAATGTGACTACATGTTTATAAAATATTCAATAAGTAGGAAGAAGAGATTATTGCCCTACTATCCAGATATTTTCTAAAAATGATTATGATTATGTGACATTGCTTCTTTTCTGTTTGTTTCTGTTCATTATCTAGTTTTCCACTAATGAAGTCAACATTAATGAGGACTGGGAATACTGACCAACTATACCAAAACAAATGAGTTTTAGAGATGCATCTAAGTCCTCTGCAATACAGACATTATGGTACAGATAACATACGCTTCGTGAGTGTGTGTGTATGTGTGTTCAAAGTATCAACATATTCAGCTGAAGAAATATAGTTAGAACAAAATCAGAGACAATAGTTTGGGAGTATATAAAGAAATTTGGAGATGTCCCAATAGAATGCCCATTAATCTTACATTCTCAATATATATAATATTATCTTGACATATACAGTATTATCCATTCAGGGTACTACTGTTATTTATACATAGAAAGAAGTATTTTTGTTTGTTTGGTTGGTTTGCTTTGACTTTTTGGTACTAGAGACTGAACCCAGGGATGCTTTTGCCACTGACCTATGTCCCCAGTTCTTTTATTTTTTATTTTGAGACAGGGTCTAAGTTGCTTAGGGCCTCACCAACCTGCTAAGGATGACCCCAAACTTGAGATCCTCTTATCTTAGCCTCCTGTGTTGCTTAGGATTACAGGCATGTGCCACTGTGCCTGGCAAGAAAGCAGATCTTAATGTGTGTGACTTTTTATCTATTCTAACAAAGATTAAATACGATAACCATTCAAGTCAATGCATATGTTTGGTAACAGTTTTATTGCACAAGAGCACATTTCCACATTTTGTTTGCTGACAGGAATATCTGATTTACTCATTGGTTAATCTTTTGGCAACCTCAACATCTTTAACAAATCTGAGAATCAGATAGCAAGTGGAAAGAAAATCTTTCAAACTTCTAAAGTACCTGGTATTCAAAGAGTTGAGCATCTTGTCTATTAACTGGAACTTTAATTTCTACATTCAATATAATGAATGCACATTTCCAACCAGGTTGGTTATCTTATTTCCCTAAATACATCAAATTGAAAGGAAATGAAATGGAAGTTTCACTTGAGAATTCATGCATTTATTCCACAAAATTTATTTAAAAACTTCCTGTGTGCTCAGCATGCACTGAGAAACTGAAATGTTATATAATAACTAATAACAGAAAAGGAGGAGATAAAAAGCATATTAAAAAAAGGATAAAATCAATGCTCATGAAAATGATTCCAAGCTGTTAAGAGCTAAATTACACTTGATATTTTCTTTTATGGAAGCAAGTAGGTAACTGTTGTTTATTTTAGGAGGAGTTTTATTTATTTTCATTTTATAAGGATTGTAATTTAAAATACAAAATATCAAACATTTTTATCTTTGATTCTTAAACAATGTCTTACCTGTGAAATCCCCTTACTGAAAGCAACATATTTTATAACAGCAGGAGTATGACAATAATAACAGGCAGAGCCTCATTGTTTATTTAGAAATCTTTAGAATTTATTTTGATAAAAACAGTCATCTGTAAAGGCCAGTATAGCAATTTTAAAAGTCCAAGTTTAATTACGATTATATTATGTCTCAGAAAATGGGCGATATGTAATAGGGCATAGCTAGAATCCCTGGGGAAACCTCAGTGGTTATTTTCAATTGGCTATTTCTATTAAAGATAGGAAAAGCACTGGAAGCTTTGAAAATGTAATAGTTTCTGTCCTCCCTAGAGGACTAAGTCAGTAGATTGAAATAAAATGTTTTGCTGGATTTCAAAACAGAATATTTAAAACTATATACACAAATTAATATCAGCAGGCGTTCAGAAAAACAATCAAATGTGTCACATGTTAAACCAGCCATGTAGAATGGTATAAGTTCGTAAGTTCAAGGACTTCATGAAATACTGCTGTGGGCAAGATAACATTTGAATTCAGGCTGAAAAGACAGCCCTGAGGTTTACAGCTGAATGTATTTTTAGAGTGAGTTACATATGCATTATCACATTTTGTAATTATGTAAAATGCACAGGTTCTGAAAATAAGCACAAACAGTCCCCTCCTTGTAAAGTTATTAAAAACCCGGAGGAATTCAATTTGGCTAAAAACCCAAACTGGCAGTCTCCTGTCTGATCTCCTACAGATGTTCTTTCTCCCTTGTACAATGTATTCAATGTTTAGCGCATCAACACACATTGGTGCTAATCACTGCCAAACACATCTATGCATTCCCATTTATACATTTTGAAATGTAAAGTTAACAGATTATTTTTGAGCAAATGTTTCATATTTTTTATTTACCAATTGTTGAGCCTTCTCTAGGAATAATAGCTGTGAATAAATAATCCCACATTGTTCCTGTTATGTTTCTATAAGGGGATTCTGTTAACTGTCCTTAGCACTCCATTACTGGCAATTAGAATTATAAGTGCAAATTAAATTACAATGAAAATTCTACGAGTTGTTTGATTCACCCAGTTGTAAAACGATTGAATAGAATAAAAACCTGCCATCTGTTCTATGTATTCAAAATCCATATGTTTGTAACATGGCCTTTTGTAGTATTTGATAGTCATGTTTTCCTGAGGAAAAATACAAAAGATGATTTTTCAGGGTACTTCTCAAAATATGTGGAACTACAGTTAACTTTATGAATTTATGTTTCTGGATATGTATCATATTTTCTTTCTATTCCTCACTTTTGTATTACAAAATGTTCAGGTGTTTGATGTAATGAAAATAGCTTTTAGCCTATTTTCTTAAATGCTAAAAAGAAATTAAAGGAAAAAGAAAAACCTGTTTCTTGGGTACAATCACTGAAATCTCAAAAGAATCGGTCTTTAGACACTTTACAATTGGGAAAAATATAGGCTTTTTTTTTTAAAATAGTAATAGAGTTTAAAATTACCAGATGGCATCTCCTAGTCTCTGTAGAAAATTTCTATTCTCCTGGTAGACAAAACATTTAAAAGAACAACAACAAAATATGCTGTATCAAAAAAGAGGTGTTCCCAAACACTAACTGCCTATTTTTTTTGCTGTACTTTGTTTTCACTTGAGTTAGTCTCTTGATTCCATTTTTACTGATATTAAAAAGCCAGATCTTTTATTGCCTGTGTAAGACTGTAAGGTTTATGGCCAAGGAACAGCCTGGAAGCAACCACTAAAATTCCCTTCTTAAAGCTACTCTCCACAGACATAAATCACAGGATGTGTGTCAAGTGTCTGACTGATGCTCATAATATGATAATGATACTTCTGCATCACAACTGAGCTTTGCCACCAAGCTCAGCCCAAAGGGCAAAATTAAGGGTACAATGTCTAAGCAGAGCTTGCTGATGGCTCTTGTTTTCCTCTGAGAACCTCAAGCTGTGGTTTACAAACAGTTTTCCTGTGGAATGTGCTGTGAAATAGCAAACTGATTTTAACTTATCGGTTACCTTAGGGCTTTGTTTACTTTCCTAAATGGAGAAGCAGCAGGATATAAAGACAGGATTTTGGAAAAGTAGACCATCTAAAACTGTTTCCCAAGTCGTTTCCTGAAAAAAATATCACTATGGTCAAATATGTTTTAAAAAATAACTGATTAAACAAAGATAAATGTTTTTGTTTATCTGCTTGTCTGAAATGGCTCAGGGATTTTTCGACTGTAATATGTTTGGCGAATGTCTTTAAGGAAATATGGGTAAAAGCTAGCTTGATTTAATTCATTTCATAGTATATGTAGATATCAAAAATCACATCAAACCCCATAAATATATCCAATTATTAGTTGTCATTTTCTAGCACAAATTTTAGCTCAGCATACATTTTTTTGGTCATTTCTTATTAAATCTTGGATTCAAGGGAACACACTTGGAGAAATATCAATACAATGGAAGCTGATGTTAATACTTGTGTTAATGAATCAATTATAAAAATTCCAAAATCACTGTTTAATTTTTAGTTTTAAAATGGAATATTTTCTATTTTAATTCCTATTGGAATACATTCCAAATTAAGTATGATACATAACATTGCTTTTTCTCTAAGAGAAATATCTATTTGAATAAATCTGAATTAGTGACTGAATTTTCACATTTTATATGTGTTGATGCAAACTTCAACATGGCACAATTATTCAAACAGATCTTAAAAAATGTTTCCACTGAATCATGTAGAATGCAAAGTACAAAGACATCGTTTAGACAATAAATAAAATCACCTCCCTCATTTTAAGAATATTCTGAGCTCAGGAAGTAAAGGAATGTGTTCAAATTTGGGTAATGGAAAAAAAATTTAAAAGGGGAGAAATAACAATAAACAGAATTACTGTGGCATAAACAGGAAACAAATCTGTTTCTTCCTCTCATTTATAGAGTCCAAAGCCTTCCAGCTCAAGTTTCTCAATTTTGTTGTTGTGCACCGAGGGGCTTCCATTCCCAAGGCCACTTTGTGGTTCCTGACAATTGCTGAAGTTTCAGCATTTAGATGCTCATTCTCACTAACAAGGACAGAGGGACAAAAATGGCCATTTAAGATCATTTTCTGGAAGTTGCACACCCACTCTCCTTACATCTACTAGCTAGAATTCAGGCATCTGGTCACACCTGAAGACAAGAAGGTGTAACCTTCTAAAAACTGAGCATCAAGTAAGAATAATGATTGGGAGATAATTATTGGCTTATAATACTCAGGACACTAGTTAAGCCAGAATTTAAAAGCTAATTCAGTGTGTTAGAACCCCTACCCATTCTTGCATTATAACATTTCTACTTATTATATGAATATACTCATGTTCTCCAATATTAAATTATTCAAGCCCTGCCTCAAGCCTCCTCCACTTCACAAAGCCTTGGCTATCAAACACACTTCACAATGATGATGTATCTCTGAGTTTTGATGGATTCAAGCAATACTGAATATTCTGGGTTACACTGTATTGTAGACTTTTCTATTTGCCTGTAGCCTCTCTCCAGCCACACTGCAAGAGGACAACGAGCCTAGCTTTACTACAGGGTTATAGCTTTGGATTTGTGGAATCCAGTGTCCTTTGAGTCTTAGTCACAGTTTACTAGATGTGGTGGTCTAGCTGACCACTGTTAGATACAAAATCTTACCCCACCCCTTGGTTTCTGTGGTATCACTCACAAACCCTTTTTATGAGTGCTAGCATATGTGTTAGAGTTACTAAACTATGCACTTGCAATCCACAAGAAATGAGATCTTAAACTTTGACCTTCCTGAATATTTTAATACAGTCAACATTTGCAGACTGTTGGCCAACAGACCCAATCTAGTTTATAAACATAATATTTGGCTCCTATAAGATTATTAAAAGAGTAATTTAATAGTCAACACTGAAAACCAGAAGATGTCACATTAAAAGAGAAATCTTTTCCACACCTGTAGAAATTAAAAAGTTTGTCAACACTGGGCCAACATTCCCACATGCTATTAATAATTCTGAGCTAGTAGCTGTCATCCTGAATAGAAGAGACAATGCTATAGGCTCATGGAATCTCATTTTTTTTTCTTTCTAAGCACACAAGTAGATTATATTTCCCAATAAATTGGCTGTATGATTGAGTTCAGCTAATCAAATGGAATTAAAAGTACATATGTCTTCTTGAGCAATAGACACTGAAACAAATGCCCATCTGATAAGCAATACTCAGGAATCTTGCAAGCCAAACTGATGTGAAGGATAGAGGAAGACTTCAGTGTTATAACTGAACATTACATGAAACTGAGTTCCTAAGCTAATTCTCACTGTAAAGTAAGCAATAACTAATCTTTATCATGTTAAACTATTGAAATTTGGGATTGTTTATTATAGCACTTAAGTTAACCTGACTAATGTACCTTTTTGAACCATGTTAGGCAACTTAGTTCATTATAATCTCCACCAAACTGCTTAATCTTTCTAATACCCCAATGCAGTTGACATTTCATTCTCAAATTATTCCTCCATAGTTTTTTTTTTTTTTGAGTAACCAATTTAAAAGAAGCTGAAGCCCAATTTAAAAAAAAAAAGTTTACCAAGGCCTAGACAACTTGTCATAAAAAGAACAGTTGAGGGATTAAATACATCCAGCTTCAAATGGAAAGTTTAGAAGATACCTTATAGTCTCCAAATATTCAAAAGGGTTTATCCAATGAGAAATTTAATATGTGATGCATGACTCTGGAAGGCATGATTAGGACCAAGTGAGTAGAAACAGAAATTGCAAAAATCATCCTTCAGAGATGCTACAGAGACTACTACATTGGGTTAATAGATTGAAAAAGAAGGTCCTTGAATTCCAGAAAAATACCTACATTTTATTAACTTGATGCTATAAAAATTACTCATGAGTGAGTATATGTACTTATTATTGGCTCTACTGTGCTTGAAATATTACACCACTTGTTTGTTTTGGTTTGGATGAGCTTTTGTTGTTACAGTTGGTTTATAATGCTTTGTTTTTACAAAGTTTATAATGCTTTGTTTTTACAAAGCTTAAGATATATTTGCTTTGCTTATAGAAACATAAAGTGTAACTGCCTTTGCAATGTAATTAGTAATCAATGTTTCCTAATCATGCTAGTATTTTTTCTTTCGCAGCTCCTAATAGTAAAGATAGATGGATGTGCTTTTATGTTTTTTTTTTTTTTTGGTATGAAAGTCTTTAAATAGGTGAAATAACTGTTCAATTTATAGTCATCTTTAAATTTCACACAATTTTTATGGAATCCTACTTAATGTTAATATTAAAACATAAAATGTATTTAAATAACTTTTCTTAAATAATTCCTGTGCCTGAAATCACCAAATATTTTCATATGTCTTTCTTTGAACTTTGCCACTATATATGGCCTAATTCGACTTTAAATGAAAAAGTTATAATGGAAGCCCCTTGTGTTCCTCTTCCCCAATCCTATTCATCTATTTCTGTTTCCAGAAATAACCATGATCCTTAATTTAGAACTTATTATTTCCTTGCATGCTTTTGAATGGCTACTACCTAAGCAAGTATCAATAAACTCCATGCTATTAATATGCCTACTATAAAATGCATATAAGTACCACACAGAATGCAATTTGTTTTTTCTTGTTCAACATTATGTTTTATTTTTAAAAAGTAAATGCAATTCTGTTATATTTTTTACTTATTTAAACACTAAAACAAATAATATGTGGAATAGCTAGTCCATTAACATGATTCTGAATTAATAAGGATAAAATGTTATAGAGTTAAAAGTCTTCCTCCCACCACTGTACTTTCAACACCCAGTTTCCACCCACTTCATTCCTCCAGAATAGGTACCCATGGTTACTAGTTTCTTGTGCAGAAATATGTTAAGTGCATAAACAAATAGCAGCATGCTATGCCCACTGTTCTGTCCATTGCTTTTTAAACTAAATAAGCTGTTTGTCTTTTCATATCAATTTATAAAAAATGTTTTTATCTTTCCTTGTAGTGCATCATGCTTTATTTTATGAACTATCACCAACATATACTTCTGTTCTAGTGATAGATGTTTAAGTTCATTTTATTTTTTAGCAATTACAAATATTGTTGGCCATATGTATCACATGTATACATAATTTTACATGACTCAAATTAGTACTCTACTGCAGCATAATAAAATTCATGTTAACCATGAATTCAAGTACAGTGAAGTTAAATTATTCTAGCTTCATAACACTAATCAGGCTGTAATTAAGGGTTGGTCATGTCTATGTTCTCATCTGAAGGCTAGACTGAGGGAGAATCCGCTTTTAAGCTCACTCACATGGTTATTGGCAGAATTCAGTTTGTTGGAGGCAGTTCTTCATTATCTGTTGGGCAAAGCCCTTCCCCATTTTGGTACCAGATAGGTCTTTCCATAGGACAACATTGTATCTTGTTCTTTTCATAGTAGAGCAAGAGAGAGAGAGAGAGAGAGAGAGAGAGAGAGAGAGAGAGAGAGAGCAGGCACGTGCAAAAGAAGGTGGCCTAAGAAGACAGTTGTAATTTTTTGATAACCTAGTTTTTAAAGAAAAATCTCATGTATTTTGCCATATTTTATGCATTAGAAATAAGTCAGTCAGTCCAACCCATACTCAAGGGAATGGAATTACACAAGGACATAAAAAGCCCCAATGATGCAGGATCTTTAGGACCTATATTAAAAGTCTGGCTACAGCATGGTTGTATCTGCTGCATAAATTCTTAGAAATAGTATTGCTAGTTCAAAAGTCTATACATATAAAATTAGAATTGATATTGCCAATTTGCTCTGTACTGCAAACTATACTTTCAACAGGAATATGTCAGAGTACTGATTTCCATGTTTGTTTCTAATACATTGTTGAACTTCAATGTTTACCTATTGGAAAGGTTAAAAAAAAAGGCTTATTTTGATGTATTTTTATTTGAATTTCTCCTAATATAACAGAATAAGCATTTTTATATATGTAAATCTACTTGTATTTTCTTTTCTGTCAACTTTGCCCAGTTTTACTTTGGGCTATTGAATTTTGACACACAAATATGTAGGAAAACTTTAATATAAAGAAAACAAGACTTTTGTTAATATTCTGAGCTACATTTAATTTTCTCAGTTTATCATTGTTTTGTCACACTGTATTGCTCTTTTATGTTATAGTATATAAGAAAATGGTCACCTTTTTTCTCCTATTTTCTATTGATTTTTAAAAACAAATTCATCTTTGATTTTTTTTAGTAATAAGTCTGATCTAAAATATTGAATTAATATCTCTTTCCTTTGGGTATTTAAATTAATTTTCTGTGTACTTTCAATGTAGTTCTTTGTCTTTTTAATTTTGTCTTATTTTGGTTTACACATGTTGATACCACAATAATTGGTGTTTAATAACATCTTCCTTATGATCAGACTGACATGAATTAATTGATGTTTTGCCTGTTAGCCCAAAGATGATTTCGTTATCACTCAGTATCGTAAATTTTCTAGAATACTGATATATCTCACTTTTGATTGCTACTAGTTATTTTTCCAGAACAAAGTATGCCCTTGCAGTATGCATATTCAAGTCTTCTGTTATTTCAGGGAGCTTTTCTTTAAATATTTGTTTTATCCATTTGTATTAGTCAGTTTTTTGTCTCTCTGTCTAAAATACCTGCCATAAACAATTTAAAGGAGGAAACATTTTTTGGCTTCTGTTTTCAGTCCATGGTGAGCTGCCTCCAAGGCAGAAACATCATGGCAAAGGGACATGATGGTACAGGAAAACTGCTCAGCTCGGGGCAGTGGGGAAGCACACAGAAACAGGAAGGGACCAGTGAAAGGGGATGAGGCCCCCAGTGACCTATTTGCTCCAAGTATGCCCTACTTGCCTACAGTGTCCAGCACTTCCCAGAAGTCAGTTCAGTTATTCATGGATTAATCCACAGATAAGTGCAGAGTCCTCATGACCTCATCACTTCCCAAAAGCTCCACCTTTGAAAATTACTACATAGTCCCCAAGCCTTCAACTTATGAGTCTTTGGGGGGGGGTACTTCATATCAAACCATAACATTATTGTTTTGGTTTTCTTTTTTAGGGATTCCATTCATGAATTATATCCTGTATCAGCTTTATCTATGCTTTATATCTATTCTTTGGTTTCTTATTCTTGTAAATCTCTCTGCTATTCCATAATATTTATTTTTCTCACTTTTGTTCCCCATGAAATTTTCCACAATTTTTATTTTCCTTTGTGTTCCTTTCAGTTTTGTCTTTATTCTTATGATTTTGTTCCTCTTTTTTTTTTTCCTACTTCGGTTTTAAATTCTGCCATCTCATTTGTCCTTTTATGGGCTTTTAAAATAATTTTTTCAAGTTTTTAATTTATCATTTTCATATATGTCACAAAGGTTATTGCTATTATTTTTTAACGTTTAGATGAGAATTTTCTCATCTAAATGTTAAAAATTATATTTATATACTTTTCTAGCAAACATTCTTCATTTGTAAAAATTTTTGCCTCTCTTCAGAATTGTAGACTTTCACACACAACAGATTGCTTCATTGCTTCTACCACAGAGACAACTGCTTCCTGAAATTATGTCTTCTTTCTGGGATTAATTATAAAGCTATGCCTCAACTTCTCTGCAAAATTAAACAAGACGTTTGAGGTATCTGTTGCTTCTTACGGTAGCAAAGAAGGGACCTGAGTGTAGAAAGTTGGTAATAAACTTCATCTACAGAAAATGTATGAGATCTAGTGTCATTGGATCCACTGTGATTATTCTATTGTTTCCTATCCAAATCACTCATTTAGTTCCTATCTTAGCTCAGTTGCTTTGGGAAGATTTATATGAAGTGTTCAATATTTAATGTATTTTATATCATAGGTTTGCAAAATGATGGAGTTTTCAAGTTTTAGTAGATTGCATTTGGGGGCTCACTTTTTCTCTTCTCCCAACATTTGCCCTCTTCCCATTGAAATCATTGACCTGAAGCTTGGCAATGTGACATGATTTGGTCAACTATGTATAAGCAGCAATGATGGCCTGACAGTTCCAGTCCCAAATCTTAATAGTCTTTGATTTCCTGTTTTCATTGTTTAGACTCTGTCATTGAAACAGCATGGCTAAATTGCTGATCCAAAGAGGATAGGAAACAGGTGAAGCAGAGCTATCTCAAATGACAAAGACCTAAAGCAAGAAGCACAACTGTCACAGTCACCACGGTCTGAAGAAGGTTTGCACAGATGAGCCCTGTCAACTTGCAGATGTGGTAGCAATAATAAATGGTAGCTGTTTAAGCCACCGAGTTTTGTGTTTTCTATGAAGCTAAGGGATACACATATTATTTTAAATTTCTCTTTTTGCTTTTAGATGATTCCTAGAAGAGATGGTAAAGATGATGATTTATTCAGTTATATTGATACTAAAAGACCAGGAGTTTTAAATGATTTATCTATATTGATTGTTATATTTTAGTTAATTCACTTTAAAGATTGAAGCAGTGCACTGCTTATTATAACTTTTTCATCCCATTTCCTCTTTGATGAACATCTATATTGCCAAGTTTTTTTTTTTAATCATTAGTTAAAACATCTCTGAAAAAATGGAGCCTACAGTGGTGGCTCACATTTTCAATAATCCCAAATCATTACATAAAATAAAATAAAGCATCTATTTAACAAAAACAAATCCATGGGCAACTTTTACATACCAATGAGGATCAAAGTATACTGAGAAACCTCAAAAACGTAAGTAAGTGGGAGAAATAAGTGGGAGAAAAACTGGTAGCAGCCACAAGATCTGTGCGTGCACCTGTGGGGGAGCAAAGAAGGCAAAGCAATGGGGAAATAAAGGGGAGTGGGACAAGAAGAGCATCCAAACAGCTGACAGGTGTTCACTGTAAAGTAATAACAACCATAACCACCAGAACTAAAGTTGGGTCGGTTGTGGCAGCCCTGCTCCATAGGTAAATGTAAGAGCTTGCAATAAGGAGGGTTAAAGAGGTGGCAACACCTGCCTTTAATGATATTGACCTCTGCAAGTCCCATTCCAGGACAGACGTCCAGGGAGAACTGCTGGGAGAAGAAACCAAATTTAGATGACTTAGGTATAGGAAGGAAGGAAAGAGGATGTCCAGGCAAAAGTGAGAAAGAATGCAGAGCTGGGAATCTCAGGAAGCAAGCTACTATGGAAAACAATAGAAGAGAGAGTTTTGTGAAATTGGAAAATCCCTCTCAACTACGTCTTCCTTTAAAGGTTCAGGAAAAACCTGAACAAGACTAAAATATTAAGAGTGAATGCCAAAAGTAGAAATAGAATGAGGAATGAAATACCATCCACACAAGGAAAAGACCCCAGAAAAGGCATTGTCCAGATGGATACACACGTGTCCATACATACATTGACAAACAGATAGTAAAACTATACCTATTGCTTCAAAATGAGCTAAAAAAATCAAGAAATGACAAAAATACATAAAATACAATATGAAATTGGATTTAGAAAAACTCAAAAAAGAGGTGACAGAACTCAAAAACTATCATATCTTATTTTTAAACACTCATACAAACATTTTGTATTTGTACATTTAGACACATGTACTAGAGTTTCACTAGAAATGCAAGTACTTCACAAAATTGTGCACAGTATCTTCAAATCTGCTAACTATTGCCAAAATGCTATAAAAGGGTCATGCTTTACAGTTACTCTAATTTTCTTAGAAGAATCAATTGTTCTACAGGTATTTACCCCTGCTTTATTGTCACATTATTTCAAATTTACCAATTTATTTGGTGTGAAAAAGTATAAAAATATTTAAACTTTTATCTCTGTGACTATAAATAAGCTATATCATTTTTCATATAATGTTTTATCATACTAATCACCTGCTCATATACTTTTTTTTTCTTTGTGGTTGGTAATGTTCTTCTTACTGATTTATAATAACACTTCGATATATTTGGAAAACAATACTCTCATTTTCAAATTCACTAGCAATTGCCAAGTTGTTCTCCTAAGGAAGTTTTCAAATTGATGCTTTCACTTGATTTCTACTTCCCTGCAAATGTTATCGAACATTAATTTGTGCTAATATGATGAATGTGAATTATTGGTTTTTTTTCTTTCATTATGTTTCCTTGAGATATATTACACAATCACTTATTCAAAATGGATGGTCCATTTTTTTGAATTTACATGAGTTTGAGACTCTCAGATTATTCCATTCAAAATAATATCCAAATACACCCCAAAGAATGCATTAAATAATGATTCCTTTCTCCCATTTTTACACTGTATGTAAGGCACTGTATCAGAGATGATCAAGGAAAAACTATTTATAGCTATTTGAATTTTCTCATCCCCATGATTTAAATATTCACAATATTACTATATTCTATCTCTATGAGCACTTGACAATCACGTAGAGTTCTAATGTTCATTTTTTTTTTTAAGCACAAAAGCTTTATTTCATTTTTTTTTTTTTGGCCAGAGAGAACTGATTGTTCCCCAAGATCAATCCTCTTCTTGACAACCATCAGTTTTTATTTTTTTTTATTTTTTTATTTTTATTTTTTTTTATTTTTTATTGTTGGCTGTTCAAAACATTACATAGTTCTTGATATATCATATTTCACACTTTGATTCAAGTGGGTTATGAGCTCCCATTTTTACCCCATATACAGATTGCAGAATCACATCAGTTACACATCCATTGATTTACATATTGCCATACTAGTGTCTGTTGTGTTCTGCTGCCTTTCCTATCCTCTACTATCCCCCCTCCCCTCCCCTCCCCTCCCCTCTTCTCTCTCTGCCCCCTCTACTGACATTCATTTGTCCCCCTTGTATTATTTTTCCCAAGCATTTAAAACTCAGATTGTAGTTTCCCATGACTACACATTATAAAATAGTGCAATGTTCTTTTTTGGTGCCTGTGAGGGTCTTTTAGCTTCTTAGTTACCTATTATGTTATATTTTATCAAAAACTCTTGCATATTTATATCAACATTCTGTTTACCCCTCAGATTATTTATGCCTGAGTGTCAGCTGCAGAAATAGGAAATTTAATGAGTTTCATGGGGATACCACATTCCAAGAACAAAAACTGGAAAAAGGATAGAACACAAGTGCCTGCATACTAATATGGCCCCTTGTTGGAATTGATCTTGGGAGCACAAGATGATAG
Source organism: Marmota marmota marmota (assembly GCF_001458135.2). NCBI lineage: Eukaryota > Metazoa > Chordata > Mammalia > Rodentia > Sciuridae > Marmota > Marmota marmota. Next base: position 27,977,166 of record NW_025999853.1, read on the forward strand.
ATAGTCCCTGCACAATACTGGTCTCCTTTATAGAAGCCTTTACTTCCAATTTGATTTTCTTTGTACGAGTCAGACTCCCACAGACCCTGCCCTAATGCTAAATATGTAAACCACAAATGCCCAAATGGAAAGGTTACCATTACTACGCCCTGAATGCTGCATTACTCTGCACCTGCTCACATTTTCTTTTAAGCTTATTCTTTGTTCTGCTGATCTTTTTCTGTATGTTTTTAAAAATCATTGTTATTTGTGATAGAAATGAGATCCTATAAAAATAAACATTTAACTTATTAGTATTCTACACATACCTTCTGTTGCTCTGAGAGGACCTTAATTTACTTTTGGTGAAGATAATGCATTGTAAAACACCTTTTTTACATATTTAATATATGCTATGTAGTGCTAGTCTATTGGGACAGCAAGCAAAGTTAATTTAAAAGAGTGAAATTTAAGATTGATTGAAGCACATGAAAAATGGAGAACGAAAGCAATTTTTCAGGTTTTTAAAATTAAAAATTTCAATATATGTATAAATAGAGATTCTGGATCTGTATAATTTAGATAGGTTATATTGTGTATTGTCTGTGCATGCAGACATGCATATGCAGCAAATAACATGGAATTATAATATTCATAATCTAACATTCTTGAAAAACTTAATTTTTAATTTTACAGAAAAATAGATTAAGCAAAGACTTCCAAAGCACCCTAAATTCCTTAGTCAGGTTAGTGTTGGAAGCAATATTTTTCAATTTTATTCAGAAGAATTTCATTAGCTTGTCTGAAACACAGGGGAAAATGTTTGGCTTAGTTTTAAACCTCACTTTGAACTGTATTCAACAATTTCAGATGGCAGTTCTTTATATTTCCTGATTTTCTCAGATTTCAAAGAGAATAAATCTCAGTCATTAAATAGTGCTGATTCCTCTACACATAAAAGAATACTCTGATGTGATGCTCTGGTGACAAGAAAAGAGACAAGCAGGAGGAACAAATGGGAAGGAACATAAAGTAATGACTAATTTATGTACAGCACTCTATATATTTTATTTATATGTTGTTATTATTATTGTTAAAGTTATATGTTATAATTTACTCATTTATCACACACACACACACACACACACATACATACACACACAAAATCTTGGGCTAAGGATATAGCTCAGTGGTAGAGCTCTTGCTAAGCATATGCAAATTGCTGGGTTCAAAGCCTTAGGTACTGCTGACAGGCTCCGTAAGTGTACAGAATTTACAAAATACTTTGTAAGATTTAGATATCATTTGCTAAGAACTTATTTTCTGCCAATCATGGTTCTGTTATCACATTGCATCTATTTAACAAGCAGGCAAAGGAGTTATTATTAACTAATTTTTATAACAGAAAATGTTGAGCTTCTAAGACTGACTGATATCACATAGCCCTACAGGGGCTGATCAGAATTTCAAGGTCTCAAACTTCTTATCACCTGAGCTCATATTCTTCCCACTCTTCTTTAGGCCGACTGTTTGATACATGGAAGCTACAGACCCTGAAGAGCACAACAGGATTTGGAATAATAATTGTGACTATTCATGTTTTCCAAATTATTTTTAATACAGTTATCCAAGTATTTGGATTTCAAAACATCCCAATTATCTTAATCATTTCTTTTACTGTTCTCCAAAAATTAAATTTTAAAAAATTCACCATTAAAATATTTTCAATTAGATGAAAAAATAATAAGCAGCACTAAAATTTTTTGAACATGCTGATAGTAAAGGCAACAATATTTCCAGTCATGGTTTAGGAAGGCAACCTTTCTTACCCATTAAACATCATGACTCTGCAGTTCAGAATTCCAGAATTCAAATCTTAGTTCTAGAAATTATTTTCCTAGACAATGACATAACACTGCTGAATCTCACTTTCCCCATGCATAATGAAGGTAATAACATGTCTATTGATCATTTAGGAGACTTGATCCTAAGTCCCACAAAATTTTACGTAAATCAAACTCAGCCGAAATGCATTGGCTCGTGTAAATAAAGAGTTCAGAGTTTCAAGAATGCTTTGATCCAGATCTGGCTCCATTCTTTAAGGGCTTGTGCCAATACTGGCTGATTTCAGGTTGGCCACATAGCTGTAAAATTCCTGAGCCTCTTGGCTCACAGTATTCCTTTTTAGAGTAAGAGAGACCTACTTTTCCTCAACCATCAAACACAAGGTCTCAGCTTTCATTTAGATTGAACTATCTAGATAGAGGCATATGTCCACCTTGTAAAACATTTCTCTGACAGGAAGAAAGGGAGGGAGTGGTCTTATTGCTTTGGATAAAGGTGTGGATCAACCTTAAACCTTAAAGTGACTTCACAGTGAAAGAAGGGACAAGAATGGCAGCTGGCAATGCCAGAATAAATGTCCCCTGTAGGCCGCCTCATAGAGTGGTTGTATAGTTTGCAAGTAATAATGTTACACACAGGGTACAGACTGACACAATAAACAACACTTAAATGCTAAACAATGCTATCCTTCTAGTACTTTGATTTTATTTGCATTTCATTTGATAAGTTTATTAGCAATCTAAAATCTAGAAAGTGAGATTTTATACTATATATTAAAACTATTTTTTCCAGGATATTTATTCAGTATAAATTAAACTTGTTATTTTATGTACTGAATTTGGCTTACACAGAGAGTCAAATTACATATATTAGCTCAAACAATTATTTTTTATCATCCTCCCTTATTTTTCCCATTGAATTGATTATAAATTAGTCATTCAGCAACCATATATTTGACAATATAACTACAGTAATTTCATGAACCAGTCCAAAGATTCTCAAGCTGTATGTGTTCATGATAAGCTTTCAAATGCAACAATTTGGGGTGAACACTTAAAAGGAATTAAAAGAAAATTAGAGATATTTTTGAAAAAAATAGCTTTCAGAAAATTGAAAGGAAGAAAATTCCCTTGTTCTGTTATTCAACTATCCAAAAGAACTGAACTCCTCTATAGTTTAATTTTCTACTCTGAGCACACTCTCATGAAATTGCAAGACAAAATTTTCATGTTCTGATGAACATGTCATTTCTCTTTTCTCCAACTTTCATTTTCCCCTTACCTCTTTTTTTATTGTAAGAGGTTTTATATTATTTCACTCAACCCAGTTTTCCATAATGATAATAAGAGCTAATACTTACTGTCTATTATTTGTCAGATGCTGTCATAAGACTTTTATAAGGATTAATTCTTTTAATCCTGATGGTGACACTTGTTGTGAAGGATTTTTATGATCCTCTATGTAACAGAAAACATCACTGTGAAACCTTGAGCAAGCCCATCTTTTATAGCAATGTATGCTTCAAAGAGTTATTTTTATAGTTTGTATAAATCACTACAGAAAAGAATGTTTATATTATCATCTCCCACCACACACATCTGCACACATGCCTGCTATGTTGTACCTCTAGAGCTATTCATTAGCATGTGTCTCCATGCACAGGAGCCCCACAGTTCCTGAGTTTTAGAGCTCTGGATTCATTTACCCACACAGATTTGCCTACCTGTCTCTGAATCATTGTTACCAGTTCCTGGGAAAGAGAATCTGGTTGTGCCAGATAAGGTTAAATGTTCAGGAGTGATTCACAACTTATACTTAAAAAAAGATAAATATATCATAGGCTGATTAGTTTTTCTATTAGTAATAAGGTCCCTGAAAAATGGAACTGGTATTACATTAGAACCTAGGGGGATTGGAGGGGAATGGGACACAAGAGATTAGCAGAGACTGCAGGGAAAAGATCTATTACAAATACAGTTCCTCAGTCTTGTTTGAGGACCTGAGCAAGTGCTTTGGTAATGCTCATGGAAAATAAATGAATTATTTACAGTGTAAAATTTAATTATGCTTAACTACATAGTAAACTCGTTTTGTTTTCTGCAGTACTGATAGAATTATTCTCATCTAATTTCTCAAGATTTGGGTCAAGGAAATATTCCTAATGTTACTATAGTTATATCAGGATACTGACTTCCTTTAAAAACTGTCGCTAAGATTCTTATAACCAAGGTAGACCACAAAAGCAGCAACCCTTACAGACTGCTGCAGTAATAACACATTGCCTTGTGGAAATATTCTGATTTAAACTCATTCCTTTTTAAAATACACTGCAAGCAAACACATGAAAGAATAAAAATACAATAACAAATAATAAAGATTCTTACTTAGAAGTACAATAATCAGTTCCTAGGACAGACATATTGTGTATAAAAGCTTTTTCATATCCTTTCATAGAGAGTAACTTAGAGTCTAAGGGAATTTCCTGGTCAGAGTTTGTCCACCAGCATCTTCTCTTCTTGGAACATTTAACTCTTTCCTTTACTGTGAACACCACAGTTTCTCTTGCCAGCATGAGTAATTACAGATTTTCTTTCAGTATCCTAACGAGTTAATAACTGTGTGTTCACTGTGAATATTGACCCTGTGTTACCAACTCAATGTCAAATCAAGAATCTGAACTGTCTCTTATGCTCAAGCTCTTTTAAAGGGGAAAATAGTAAGAAGATAAGAGTTGGTATTAGTCTTTTAATTTTAACAACTGCAGTATCTCTGCAATGGTATCTTTTGCAGTTTAACTTTCATTCCCTGAAGACTAATGATACTAAACATAGTGAGTGTGTGGGTGTGTGTTTGTGTGTGTATATGTGTGTGTGCTAATGTGCACATGTGTTTTGACCACCTGAACTTCCTCTCTAGTGCAATGCTGTCACCTTTTTGACACTTATATAACAGAGCTCTATCTTTGTTTTTCTTGGCTTGATTTTCCTAATATTACTAATTATATATTGAATAGAATGCATATTCTGGAAATGAGTTCTCTGATGCAAGTATGTGAGGCAAATCTTTTTACTCTCAAGAGTGTCCACTGAAGAATGTATGTTTTTAATTGCAAAGAAATTTTATAAATCTTTTTTTTTATGTTTTTTTTCTCTTTGTGAACTGTTTCAGAGACAAGTGCATGCCTCAAGCACATGAAATCCTCTATTTTTATTCTGGAAGCTTTATTATTTAACTTTCATATTTAGATCTATGATACACCTCTAATAAGGTTTTATTTGTCAAGGTTAATGTTATTAATTATGAACATCCAGTTGACTTAGCACCATTTATTGAAAAGACCGTCTTATCAGAACAAATTTTGGTGGCATTGTTACAAAACAAATGAATATATACATATATGGATCCATTTTTGGATTTTCTATTGTGTTTTATTAATGTATATGTCTATCTTTGTACCCATACCACACGTTTAAAATATATGTAGCTTTATACTATGTCTTGATATCTGGAACTTAAAGTAATACAGTTTTATGCTTCTTTAAAATTTCTTTGACTCACTTAAATCCTTTTGTGGTTCCTTATACATTTTAACATTTGATTGTTAATTTTCATTTTTAACAAAAAGCTGTTGGAATTTTTATTTGGGTTGTATTTGATCTATAAATCAATTTGGATGGGGTTTTAAATCTTTGACTACTATTTTAATTTTCTATTGCTGTGAAACAAATTGCTGAAAATTTAGAAAATCAAAACAGCACTCATGTGTTATCCCTTAGTTTCCATACTTGGAAGTCTGGGCGTGGGGTGTCTGGATTCTGTGCCTGAGACTCACACGTCTGCAGTCAAACTGTTGGCAAGGTATGAAGTCTCAGGATCTTGTTGTCGGTATTTGTTCTTTAAATGTGTGGAATGCTTGGCAAACTCTTTCTTCAAGACCAGGAGTAAATGGATCTCTGATTTCCTTCTCTATCATTAAAACCTCTCTAAAAGACTCACCTGTTAATCAGGCTCACCCAAGATAATTTGCCCTTTATTAAACTAATAAGGGAACTTCAAAATCCACCCTTACCATAACCATATACATGGTATCCATCACATTTGCCAAATTTTGCAATGAGAAGCAAGTAAAATAAAAGTATTGCCCACAATCAAGAGCAAGAGATTATGCAAGGGTGTGAATCATGAGGGCTCGTTTTAGAATTCTGCCTACTACAAAGCAGTTTTCTTCCAACCTAGGAACATGGTGTTCTCTCTGTTTATTTATGCCATTTTAAACCTCTCTCTGACGTATTTCATAATCTGCATCATAGAGGTTCTAGTTCATCTATTGAAAGATTTATCCCTACAAATTTGATGTTTTGTGCTATTAAAGTGATACTTTTAGAGTTATACAGTAATTCCTGTTTTTAGCATAGAGGGGTACAATTTACTTTTGTATATTAACTTTATTTTAACAATACTGCTGAATTGATGTCCAATAATTTACCTGTAAATATTAGCAGATTTCATATACACACATCATGTCATCTGTTTCATCCCCTCCTGCCATCCAATCTTTACATGTTTTTTTCTTCATGCTTTTTGCACTAGGTACAACCTAAGTGAATGTTGAACAGAGTAATAATATCGGCATCCTTGTTTTATTCCCAACCCAAGGGGAAAGTGTTGACTAGTTCTCAATTAAGTGTGACACTGATTATGATTTTTTGATTAATACCCTTTATTCAACATCACAATCTTTCTTTTATTGCCTATTTTAAAATGATTTTTGAAAACATTAATGTGTTAAATATTGTCAAAATGAATTCCTGTATCTATGGAATGCTTATATCCTTTTTATTTTTTATTCTCTTAATGTGGTTAATTACATTGATGTTTTCTAATATTAAATCAACCCTCCTTTCCTGAAATAAATCCCTCTTTCTCATTATAACACATTGTATACTTTATATATTATTTTATTGATTTGCTAATATTTTAGGTGTTTTTCTTTCAAAATATTAGCCTATAATTTTTCTTTCTTCTATACTTCTTGTCAAGCTTTAGTATCAGATTTATTCTGGCCTCATAAAATGCATTGGGAAATATTCCTTCCTTGTAAATGTACTAAAATTTATTTGCAGATGGCTGTTAGGAGTTTATCAATGAAGGCTGAAATTTATATTTTTGTGAAGATTTTATTTATTTTTAACAGTTTTATTAAACTATAATCAATATGCTATAAACTATACATATTTACTGTGTACAGACTGATGAGTCTGTACATATGCATACACTATAAAACCATTCGCACTCAACATTACAGATATACTCATTTCCAAAAGCTTCCTTGTATTCCTGTGTGTGTGTGAGTGTGTGTGCGTGCACAAGGGTGTTTTCTCTTTTGTGGTAAGAACATTTTACATGAGTTCTGCTCTCTTAACATTGAAGATTTTAAATTACAGATCCAAATTCTTCAATAGTCATAGGACAGTATATCTAGATATTCCCACCCCCACTCCCAACTACCAATGAGAAAATAAGTTTAACCCCAGGGCCTTATATGTGCTGGTTAACAACATTCCAGCTCCTAAATTTTTTTCTTAAAGTTTTTCATTTCTATAAATTTTGCTGGTGAAGTTTCAGTAATGGCCATCAGAGTGAGAAAAATTTTGAGGGGCAGAACAAGATGGCAGCTGAGTAATTTTTTCTGGAAGCTTTTCCTACTGACATACCAATTTAAACAGCTATACACACCAAATAACCTGCACAAGAGCCAAGAGATCAGATGAGGACTATAGTGCCTTTTTTTAATACAACAAATTGAAAAGGCACATTAATGAAGGCAGGCAGGGAGTAGTTTCCCATGCTACCTGACCTTGTACAATTCCAAGCAGACCAACATGGAAAGAGACATCTCCTGCTTAGGAGAAGGAGAGAGAACTAAGTCTAGCCTTAGACTTGCAACCCATTACTAGGATTGCCCTAGTGAAACCCACTGTTGGGCAGAGCCCCACAACCCCTAATATCAGGCCAATACCTGTGGACTGAGTCTATGTAACTGAGTCGGGCCAGGCAGCAAAGACACAGCCTCTACCAACCTTCCCTCATCCTCAGATGGCACAGTGGATAGCAGGACTCCACCTTCTGGGGAGCAAGGTGGAAAAGATAACACAGGACTTTGTCTCAGCCCAAATCAGGTAGTAACCTGTGTGCCTATAGGAGACACCCAAGTCAGCATGCCAGTTGTAGTATTAGAGGACTCCTGGGAAATATCAGTACTCATATGTAAAGCTCAGGTCCAAACCAGCCTGGCACCAGCCTTGGTGGCCAGGGTACTTTTTATACCACCCACTCACCAATCTTGAGCAGAAGAAATATTAATAGGCCACAGTTCACAGATAGGGCTCTAGAACTGTCCTGGAATCAGGGAGAGACCTGAGCCCTCTTAGGACAGCTTTGCATTTCTGCCTGCAGAGCTGCTAATTGAAACTGTAACACAGAATGTGGATGTCAGGTGGGTTCTTTGTCTCAAGAATTCAAAGAATGAAAACCACAGACACAGGGTGAGAGCAAAGTAACAGGATTTATTAAAGTAATAGACAGAAAGAAGAGTTCCCCAAAAGGGAGGGGTCCCACAAGAGGGTTTTCAACAAGTGTCTGTTGTCTAGGAGTTTTTATGGTTTTGATCTGTCTATATAGATGATGGGTGGGATATAGGATTCAGGAAGGGGACCAATCAACTCATTTTGCCTTCTTCAGTCAATTAGGAGAAAAGTGATTTCTAAGCCTTAATCAGCACAAGAGTGGGGGCGATGGTCTGTTGGCATAAGAGGAGGGACCTTTTGTAGTTGGCTTTTCTAGGAGCTGAGGGACTATCCTTGTGGCTAGGAATAGCTGGGGTCAGAGCTGGACTTTTCTTTCTCCTAGAGCATATTCCTGGCTGCCTATGGATGGTCTATCATTCTGTCTCAAAATTATCTTAACAGACCCCATTCTCAAGTCTGCCTGTAGATGGAGCCCCTGGGACAGCTCCAATGCAGGGGAAGACATGTGATCCTAATCCATTAAATTTCTTTCCCAACTGGCATCATTTGCAGTTGGTTACCACAGTCTAGGGCCACAAGTCTACCTCAGCAGTAGGCAGTCTGCAGAAGTGTGAACCCTGGTCCTAACCCACTGTTGTGCTGGTCTTCATGGGTTGTGGATCCAAGGTGTGATTAGCTTTGGTGACCACAAATGGGATATAGGAGTCTGGGGTTTAGCCATAGTGACTTAGCCTACAACTGGGAGAATACTGTTGTGTCTGACCACAGATTAGTAACTCTGGATGAGGCATCTGGACTTACCTTGGCCTCAGATAGAGGCTTGTGGGGACAGACTAGTCTCTCTAGGCAGTCTCCTGTTTCTTTCTAAACAATACACAGAGTATTTGGGGAAAATTTGGGTTTCAGTTGTCCTCTAGTACTGCAAAAGCAATGACAAACTAACAGTGGACTCGTAACAGCTCTGAACCCAGATGCCATCCAGTGTGGAAATAGTGGAAGTGATCAGAGAAAATAAGCATCCTGCTTAGAATTTCTGGAAAGCCAAATACAAACAAAGCCAGATTAGGAAGACTGGAATAAATATCTGAGTTTATTTCAATGCCCAGACATCAAATGCCAACAAGCATTAGGAGCTATCAGAAAACCATAACCTCACCCAGTATTCAAAATAAGGTGCCAGAAACTGACCAGGCAATAATTCATAGGGGAGAACTCTCAGAGAATTTAAACAGCTGTTTTAAGGAAATTCAATAAGCTTGAAGAAAACAGAGAAACATTTCAACAATTTAATGGATGAACTTAAAGAAATGGAATGAATTCAAGAAATCAAACAAACTATGAAAAATATACTGAGAAATTAAAATGAGATAAAAGACATCAATAGATAGATTAAACAAAAGAAAGAATTAATGAGCTTGAAGGCAAGCTATTTGAAAATACACAGAGGAGAAAAAACGGAATATTAATGATTAGTAACAAAGAATAATTATGGGAACTTTGGGACAGTATTAAAAGAGCAAATGTTTGGATAATCATGCTAAGTGATTATTAGGATTCAAGAAGGAGTTGAGAATGCCAAAGGAGTAGAAAGCTGATTCAATGAAACAATAACAGAAAACTTCCCAAACCTAGAGAAATATACAAATATCCATATTTGAAAGGTCAAAGGTTGCCAGTCAAATTCAACTCAACCAATCTACCCAAGACAAAAATCAAGCTCTCATAGTTAAAAGATAAAGAGAAAATACTCAAGGTTACAAAAGATAAACAAGTAAAAGATAAAAGAGAAACAAATAACATATGGGAGAGTCCTAGTCACCTGACAAAGGACTTCTCAGAAGCAACTTTATAGGACAAGAGAGAGTGGTACAAGATTTTCATTAGACTGAAAATTTTCAAAAGACTGAAATTGGGAATGGAATAAAGTATCCCATACTTACCCCATGGAAGCCAAAAGAAAGCAGTAGTAGCCATACTGACATAAAATAAATTGGATTTTAAAGAAAGTATAATAAAAAGAGACTATACCATTTCCATAATGATAAAGTGGTCAGTTCAGCAAGAGCAAAGAACAACTCAAAATAAATACACACCTAATAATATCAAAGCACCTAAATATACACAGCAAGTATTAAAAGACCTAAATGGAGAGGAAGGTTCCAATACAACAATACCTGGTGATACTAACACTCCACTTTCAGGAAAGAATGGATCATACAAACAGAAAATCAACAAAGAAACAGCATCCTAGATCAAATGCACCTAACAGATATCTAAAAAACATTCTATTCAATAGCTGCTGAATATGCATTTTTCTTATAAGCACATGGAGTGTTCTCTAGGATAGATTATATGATGGGTCACAAAACAAGTTTCAACATTTTTTTTTTTTATGAAAGAACTAATACCAAGTCTCCTTAAATTATTTCAAAAAATAGAAGAATTCTTCCAAGTACATTCTATGAGGCCAGCATGACCTTGATACCAAAACAGATAAGGACACAACAAACAAAGAAAATTACAGGCCAATATCTTTGATGAAAATAGACTCAAAAATCCTCAAGAAAACACCAGCAAACTGATATTCTTATATAGCACCTAAAAAGAATATTCACCATGATCAAGTGGGATTTATCCCAGGCATATAAGAATGGCTCAATATATGAAAATCAGTAAATATATCAACAGAATGAAGGATAAACACCACTTGGTCATCTCAATTAATGCTTAAAAAGTATTCAATAAGTTCAATATCCCTTCATGATGAAAATGTTAAACAAATTAGGCATACAAAGAATGTGCCTTAACATAATAAGGGTGATTTTATAGTAGCCAACAGCCAATACTACTTCAATGGAGAAAAGTAGAAAGCTTTATCTCTAAGATCTGGAATGAGACAAGGATGCCCACTTTCACCATTTTCACTCAATATAGTGTTAGAAGTCCTAGCTGGACCAAACAGGCAAGTGAAAAAAAAAAAAAAAAAAAGG